>NC_046660.1:9673136-9706657 GCF_010883055.1 Belonocnema kinseyi | reverse complement strand
GATGTACTACAACATATTGCAGTTTCATCAAAATCGGTGAGGGACACCTGGGATAGTTTCCTTGTTAGACTTGGCATTTCTTGCGGATGTTTTAAAAGAAATTAATATTTGAATAAAACGTAGCAATTGCAGCATGCTGCAGCGTGGAATTGTCTACAATGGGTTAACCAGTTTAAAAAAAAATTGACAGATGGATTAGCATTATCCAACGAAGGGCATTCACCAAACGAGAGTTAAACGATTTTTGACATGCAGTGGAACAGCCAAGCATAATGCTATCTTATGAAGTTGAAGATCGATATCGTCGAATTTTAATAGAATTAAAAAAAGATTTTGAAGAAAGGTTTCAAGATTTTGACATTATCAAGCCCATTTGCAACTATTTAACGAACCCGCTAATGGACTTGGAAGTGTCGTATATGGAAGAATTGGGTACTGTAATGACGAAGCTCTTTCAGATCAATGAGAACAAAGCTGTCAGCGAGATGATTCGCTTATCATCTGCTTCGTGGGCTGAAACGAGAATGGAATATTTTTTGATTAGAATTTTTGAGAATGAATCAGTTGAAATTCAAATGGATGATAATTGTATTACTTCTAATTAAAACAATTTAAAATTCAATAATTTTAAATGGAGAAATTCTGAATTCATCTTAATCTAAAAAAAATAAGTCACCAAATGTTTAATCAATAACACTTTTTTGTTTCAGTACTTACAATCGTTCAGAAATTCACAATTTAAAAAATGTAAATTATACTGTTTGAAATTCAACCATTTTAATTTTAATTGAAAAATTTCAACTTATAACAGGGAAAAGTGGAGCATTTAGCTCTTACCGTGTAAGTTAAAAATTCTAAAATTAATACCATTAAACATTGAAGAAATTATTCAGTTTTCCAATACAATTTTTTTGAACTGAGCTTGGAATGTCGAACATTTTGGAAGATTTGTCGAAAATAAAGGTAAATTTATTTTTTCATTTTAGAAAATGTGGTCCAATCAATTTTCACGTTGAATCGTACTTTTTTCATTAAATGAAAGTTTAGATTTGGCTAATTTTAGAAAGCTTTCATTTGGAATTTTCAATTTAGTTTCCAATTTCAATGCATCTCTACTGAAATTGTTTAAACTTTACAATCGCCTATATTTAAAAATGTTTGTACGGAAACTTTGAAGTTTGAAAGCTTGTATTAAACAGTTGTACTAACGTCACAGCAGCTTCAATCCGCTCTTCATTTACAAGTAATAAAACTGTTTAATAATACCAAAACAAAATTATTTCCAGAAACATAGGTAAATTATTTTTTAATCTTTAAATAAAGTTTGTACAAGATAAAGAAAAACGATAAGAACGAAGGAATAGATTTTAGCGCCAGTCGTTTTTCTTGATTTTTTATGAATTTTCATTGAAAGTTTGCCAAATTTTCGCTCCTTTTTGAAACTTTTATGACAGCTTTAATTTGCAGGTAAATTTGATTAACTTTCTAAATTAAAAAGGAAATTGAAGTTAGAAATTCAATGAATTGGAAATACACTTGTCGTGGCAGCAAGCACCTGCTTGAAGAGGCGAGCCCTAGTCTAATGTGTTAACGTGGCAGTAAATTGAAAAAATATTTTTAAAAATGTTTCAAATTGAAATTTTAAAGTTTCATGTTGTACACGCTGAAGTTAATTTCAAGATGAGGATTCACAAAATTGCGTTATTTTCTATTTTTCAATTTCCACATGTTACAATGTTGCAAGCCTGTAACGTGGCAGTACATTAATATATGTATTTAACAAATCTGAAATGAAAATATTAACTGTAAAATTCACATGGTTTATTTAGAAGTCAAAGTTAAGAGTAATATTTATTAATTAAATAAAAAATGTCGTTGGGGATAATTTTTTAAGTTATTACATGTAATAACATTATGATTAGACAATGCGGCACTTATTAGAAAAATGTATGGCAAAGTTTAAATTATAAATCTTACATTGTAAATTCAGAAGTAAAATTGAAAATAAGGATTAATAAAAAATTGAGATATCATGTTAGGTACACATAATCGCAAAGGGAAGCAAAGCCACCCAGACAAAGAATAGAGTGACGATCTTCATTGTTTTCAGATACGAGCAAAGATATTGGTCCAAAGAGATACTGGTCCGAGAGAAAAGGAATCAAAACGCGCTCTATGATTAAGAAGAATAGAAAGGATAAACTGTCCGGAAAAGCTTACAGGTGAATCTGCTCTATTTAATTAAAAAACAATCGGCCAAACTGCCAAATAAAAAAAAAAGCCTGATAAAATTTGAAAAAAATTAAAGATGCCAAATTGCCTCAAGAAACAAAATTCGTCAAACTGACTCCTAAAAACTGAAAAGACGGTGAAATGAAAGCATTGTTACAGATAATACTATTTACCACGATCACAGATTTTTACCAATATTGGCCGCCACAGAAACTCACAGAGCTTATCTGCAAGGATGCTTTTTCGGATGCCATTACAACCCAGGAATCGTCTTATGCACAGCCAGGCAGACTCAATGTTCTGATTATAGGCTCCAGTATCATGATCCATGAAATTCTGTAACGTGTTTTTTTAGCAATTCAGTCAACGTAAGAATTTTCGAAGCTTTTGTAATATACCCCTTTTCATTCTACCGGCGCCCGATTTTGCACTCGACAATTTCGACGACTTCAGCAACACCTCCAATTTCACCTTCTATTTCCAGGTGTTAACCAAGAGCAAAAGAGCAGACCTCCCTACAAAATAAGAATATGTAGGTTACGGTTTCTCTTGAAATTGCCTGCTCCTTAACAATGCTGCCAGCATGTATATTTTGTCCAAAATTTAAACTAATTACAAAGCTGTACATTCTTTAAAATATAATCTTCTTTTTGTGCAAACTAATCACCCGCAAATCATGTATGATTCTTGCAGTACCACTTTTTCTTGTTTTTTGCACAGAAACCTTTGACAGAAATAAGTCCAAAACTCTCAACCAATGTAAAGTTTTCTCCCGGTCATGTAAAATTATACTATGACTGAAAACTCATACTGATGATCCATCAGGTTAAGAATAAAAGGCTCCACAATAATAAAAACGCACCTGGAATCGGGTTAAAAATTAATAAAACAAAAACGTAAAAATGTTAATTTCAATAAGATCAGCAACATTTGTTTGAAATATTTTTTTTTAAATTCCAATTATTAATGGAGATAAAGGTAAAAAGCCACGATTTCATTTTTTTGTTGTTGCAGAAATTGGATAGATCTAATAGGTAGTCTTTTCCAACGTATCAGGAAAAAGGAGTGAATACACTCCATTTGACTGATCACATAAATAGTCTAGATCGCATAGGTTTCCCTTTCCAACTTCTAACAGAGTACTGGAAGACACCCCTGTGGCAGGCAACAGAAATCCTTTAAGAAATGTGAAAATTTTAGAAAAATTTATTTTCTTTGACGAGTTCTCATACTTTCTTTGTCAGGGGAAACAACTCTGATAATCTACTAGACCAATTGGTAATCCAAACTGGTAATCCGGCGTAATCGGTGTAATCCCAGTAATCCGCGGTAAACCGGCATGATCTGCAGTAATCCACTATAATCCTGATAATAAGGTATCTAAAAAAACGGTAAAAAAACTACAATTAATTTAAAGAACTAAATATTTCATTTAATATCTTTAATTAATATTATTAATTATTATTCAATAATTACAAAGGAATAATTACAACGATTTATTCTTCTAGGAATAACCCCTGACGGTGCTCAAAGTGGCAGCAGGCTTTGAACATACTAAGCAGATTTTACTCGTTATTGCCTATTATGACTGATATTACATTTTTTATTTCTCAAAGTCCAGAAAAGTTTCCTCCTCTTAACCTACATGATTTTTTTATTCGCCTCAAATTCAATGAATTTACTGACCGGCGGAATTTCTATAGCTAGCGAGGAGTCACATCTTTCTAAAAGAATATCTTCTGCAAAATCTGGTTATTTTTTTTCTCCTTCAGTTTCATCTCCATTTTCATCTTCGAAGTCTAAATCCGAGCCTAAATCAGTAAAATGTTGGTCATATCCACCATCATCACTCATAGTGCCTTGCCTTAGTGTGGCATCATCTTTTGTATGTTTAGAAAGCAAACAGAGATCTTGAATTGGAATATCAAGAGTAGTCAAGGCTACCACTAGGTCTTTCGCCATTTCTAGTGCATCTGTTCTGGCTTTGAGAATAGAACGTAAGAGATCCGTCACAGCCTAGACCTTCTTTTAAACTTCTCTCTCTTCTCTGGTTCCTTCAGCTTTTTATGATGTCTGCGTAGCTTAAGGTCTTCACTAAGCTTATGGCCAAGTTCACTAGGTCTGTCTACTTTTCTGGCCCGGTAAGAAAATTAAAGCATGTTCACTACAATTGAAAATGATAAGGTACAGGATCTTAAATCTCTGTCTCATCCTTTACAGAGTTGGGACCTCATAAGCCAGGTTATGAGAAGATAAGGTTTAATTAGTTCTCTGCGTCAAAAAGTAACGTTATTTAAAGATTCAGCACTCTCCTTCATGCATTGATCATTGTTAGAAGTTTTGAAACGAGTATTTGTCTCATACCTGTTTTCTTCCAACTAGGGTCGCTAGAATCTGAAAAATAAAATAGTCCTCCAAATACGGTACTCTCTCTCATTTTGTTCAAAGACTAATGAATGATGGAATCCCTGATACCACGCAGCTCAACAAGGTATGATTTGGCTACATTTGCTCCTGGTAGTAAATCTAAGATTCGAAGTACTTTATCGTCGGATGTTTTCTGGACAGCTCTAAAGTTCATTTTATAATTTTTTAAGTCATATTTTGTTATTCCAGGCTCAAACTCAATATTCGCTCTTATCAGAATATGTCAGAATGATCCAGTGTGCACATAACCGCCCATTGGTACAACATTTTCATCTGTTCTGTTCTTCAACATTTGTCTTTTTAATTTTTCCTAGAGTATGAATAGTGTCCTAAAAGCACAAAGGTTTCATAAGTGCAGCCTGCATTTAAGGGTCGAATTATTTATCTACAGAAGAAAACAAAATTCCTGCCATTCACTATGTGCATTTTCTGCTTTTCCAAAAGTGTCATGTTTTATACTTGAAAGTATACGTGTGTCGCCGTCTGATGAATATCCCAAAATTTTGTCGCCGTACTTATTTTCCTTATTCTAATTACATTTCCACCGGCTTTGAACTTTTTCTTCAGGGAATTTATTTCAGTACTAAAAGCTGTCAAACAACTTCAAACATGAACCAAATACTTCCTGTTCCAAAATGCTCTTTCCTAAATATTCATTGAAAGCTGTGAATCTAAATTCACAATAAATAACTGCCTTAAATGCTTCTCCAGAATAGTTAGCAAAAGCAATGTATATGGGATAGAAAGGTGTTTGGAACCAAACTCGTAGTACTATCTTCAGGATCAGTTTCTCTTACAAATAAATGAGAAACATTTTGTGTAAAATGCTATACAAAATAATGCAGTTCAGTAGAGTTATCAGCAGTAGTCATCAGGCACCTATTGCCATTTTCTGATTTAGAGATAAATGATTTTTCTCTTTTTATTTGATAGGACTCAGTACTTGGTACGAGGTTCACCCTATCAACTTCTCCTGTAAGCAGCGTAAAAAATGTAAGCAAAACGAACATGTACTAACGAACCAGAAAAACCGACCATTTGTCTTTATGATCTTTTGCTGGGAAGCGTATTCCTTGAATAGTCAGCAATGTCATTTTTTTAAGTACATTGCCACCCGGTGTGAGTGGAAAACAAAATTCTTAAATAGGACCATTCTTTAGTGTGGTACAAAATTATTCGTCGATAAAAGTAAAAAATATTTTCGATACATTAAACAAAAGATTCCTGGTACAAATAAAAAAATTAATAAACAAAATTTGTTATGATATTGATTTTATTATAAGAAAATAATTCTAACTTTTGTAGGTTTTAAAATATGTCTGAAATGTTTTTTTACAAAGTACGTTTTTGGTGGTTCTGTCAAAATATTATTCTGTATGTAATGAACAAAAGAAAAGTAATTGAAAAGTTTTTGAGATTATTTTCATATATATATATGAAATGAAGGTTCCCAAAAATTTTGAAACATTTCAAGACAACAATAATTTTCCTAAGATTTCTGGGGAAATTTCAAAATTATTTGTCGTTAAAAAAATGAATTTGAACCTAAAATTGAGAATAATTTTAAACACTTTTTAATTATTTTCAAAAAATTTAACGAAGAATATATCGAGAAAAGAAAATAAATTTGAAATAATTTCAAAAGATATTTGTAACTCTCAATTTTTCTTAAAGAACTAAGATTTCATAAACATTAAGACTTTAATGTTCATAAACATTAAAAAACACTCAATGATTTTTAAAATTGTGATAAGCGAATAAGAATGATTTAAAGGCAAATTTTCTTATTGTGACCGATTTCTAAAAATCTTCGGAATACTTTCAGTATCTCTGAATGATATTTATAAATTAAAGAATTTTAGAATATAATAAAAACTACGTCATGGTTAAAAATATTTTTTTATTTTTGAATTGAAATCTTTCAAATACCCAAAATCTTGGTAAAATCTTTGAAATATTTGGGTAATCATTGAAATCTTTTAAAATACTATTAATATTTTAAAAAATTTTGATGATATTAACTTTTTAAATCCAAAATCTTTGGAATATTTTTGAAATTTTTTGTAATATTTGTAACCATAATTAAAATCTTTAAAAATCTCGTAAATTCATCTGAAATCTATACGAAATACTTAAACTCTTTGCGAAATATTCAAAATCTTCACGCCATCTTTGAAATCCTTGTTAAATGATTGAAATAATTTAAAAATATTTTTAAAATATCTTAAGTATCGGAAATTTTTATAAAATAATTGAAGTCTCTAAAATCTTTGCAATCTTTCCGAAATCTTTGCAGAACATTTGAAATCTTTGTGAAATATTGAAAAGTTTGTTAAATCTTTGTAGAAGCTTTCTGAAGTCTTCAGAGATCTGCCAAATTTAAACTATTTTTTTAATATTTGTTAATATGCTTCAAACTATTGAAATCTTTGACAAATTATTTAAGTATTTTTAAAAGTTTGAAAATCCGTCCGAAATCTTTACAAACTTTGCGAAATATTTGAAATCTTTGCGAAATAAATATAAATAATGATTGATTATAGATGGAAATTTCAGGCTATTTTACTTTCCTGTATGAATGTATAAAATTTGGGGATTTTATCCACAAAATTTATTTTTATTTTATTCTTAGTGATTGGCTCCTGATGTTGTTCAAAATTGCTCAGTAAAAAATGTCTTAAGTCCCAGGCACGAAGATAATTTCATCCGCCCCTGTTAGTTCTTTCTGTGAAGTGATGAAATATTCTCCTAGTTACTATATAGGATGTCTAAAAAGCCTGGAAATACTTAAACAACTGTTCAGATAAAACATTATTCAAACAGTTTAAGGTGATTCTTGGTGTAAATTTCAACAAGATCAAATGGAGATCTTCAATTGGACCTCGAACTTGTCCTTCAAGGTCACTTCAAGGTCAACTTTGTATTTTTAAATGGGAACCCCTATTGTTGATATTAACATTCAAAACAGCGGGAAATTTTATATTTAAATATGTAATTAGGTCATAGGTCAGGTGTGAATTGACAGATCCGCTGATTGTCATTGAAACTAGAGCAAGGCCAGTCATAGATCCACGGTACGGCTCTGTAATTTCTCAGGTCAACGTAATTTATGGAGTGACTTTACAAGAGAAATCTAATGGTGACCGACAATTTCCTTGGCCTTAAGAAATACAGAGCTGTCCCGTTAACTGAAGCCACGCCTAGTTTAAGTTTGCAAGAACTTTAGCTGACCTGCAAATTGACACCTGATCTCTATAACCTAAGTACATATTTAAACTTAAAATGTCCCACTCCTTGTATTTCCGATATCAATAATGGATTTTCCCATTTAAAAACACAAAGTCAACTTAAAAATGACCTCGAAGGTCAAGTGCAAGATCAAATTTAAGGTAAACATTGGATTTCTCGTTAAAAGTTAATCAAAAAATGACCTTTACTGAAGGACATATAAATCCGTCCCTTTAACCGAAGCCGATCCTTGTTTAGGTCTGAATGTCCTTCGGCTGAACTGCAAAGTCACACCTATGACCTATGAAATGAATGCACATTTGAACGTAAAATTGCCCAATCTTTCAATTGCCGATGTCGATTTTGAATTAAAAGTTACTCCAAGAATGACCTTGGCATATTTAAATAATATTTTATTTGGACAGTTTTTATCGATGCACCCGAATTTCTCGATTCCTAAGACGAAATCAAAAAAATGGTAAAAGCAGAAGTAGTTCTGAACAAAGAGGGCAATTTATCTGTGAATTTGTTTTTGACCTTGAACTTGATTTTCAAGGTTATTTAAAGTTCAAAGTATTTTTTAATAAGAACCCCTATTTTTGACACCGGATTCGAAAAGAGCGGGAAATTTTACGTTCAAACTGGTATTTAAAATTTTTTTCATAACCTTCAGAAGCTTCTTTAAAGGTTAAATGCTAAATAAAACTGTGGTTGCGATACTCGATTGCGTTTTCCAAAAGAATGATCGGAATCAATATACCTTTATGAGGAATATTTAACTCCAATATGACAATGAACTTGAAGATGTTGACCATGAGCTTACTTTTCAAGGGAATTTGAAGTTCAGAGAGAGTATTTTTGAAAAAACTTAATTTTTGACAACAGCTATAGAGGAGTGAATATTAGAACGTCAGCCTTGAAATTTTAATTGTTGTCCTTGATGTTTTGATCTTGCAAAGATCATTTCAAGATCAAATGCTAAAATGTATTTGCTATCTTTTTACTTTATATTTTGTACAGGGTTAACGTTGTAAAGTTCCTGTTCAAAAAAAGTTTGACCTCAAATAAGATATCAATATTTAATTTAAGGTCAATTTCAAGGTAATTTCAAGATCAAAGAATTGTTTTTATTTATGTATGTTTAAGTTTCTCAAAAACGCTCTTATAAGCACTCTCTCCGGCCTTCAAATGACCTTAAAAAACAAGATCAAGGTCAAAGTATCTAAGTTCATTGTCACATTCAGGTAGAATATTCCTCATAAATGGCCTTCTTGGTCTTCTAAAAGTCTTTTCAAAACCATATTTTTCTATTGCCTCTTAGAAATCGAGAAATTTGGGAAACTCATAGAGGTTTTTGAATTGAATTTTGAGTAAAAACTTCTATGACTTTAAGATTTGTATAAACATTTCTAAGGTATTCCTATTTCCATTTAATTTAGTAAACCTTTATAAATTTAATGCTTTTGTGAAATTTATTTTTCAAAACTGAAAAATTCTTAAAATTTTTTATTTTTAGGGAATCCCGAAAATTTAGCAATGTTTTATTTCTGAATAAAAATTTCTTTTTGAATGTTGAATATAAAATCGGGAGTTTTCAGAATTTTACTTTTTTGTCACACAAATTTTGACTAAAAATGGTTCGTCCTTTTATAAAAATATTTCGAAACGTTTGGATGATGTATTCTGTAATTCATGAATTTTCAAATGTAAATGCTGAAGTTTTAACACTATGAAATATCGTTCTATCTATGAATCATAAATTAATCTTTCAAGATTTTTCTAACTTTCCCATTGAATGATCATATTTTCAAACTTATCGGTGTGGCTATGCTACTTTTTTCTAACAGTGTAGTTTTTTTACTATAAGGTCATATTTGGGGAGATAAAAAGTATCCCATACTTTAAGTTGGGCCAAATTACATATAGTATACAAAATTTTATCAAGATCGGTTAAGTATTTTTGGAGTTTAGTGGTGACAAACAACGTGACACAGGATTACTTTCTCACTTGCTTTTTAGAAAAATATAGATATCATTTGTTATAAATCCCTTCACAGCTCATTAGATTTTTGTGTAATTTATTTTTCATTACTGCACAGTTTGTGATTTATTAACTACTCACTTAAAGATGAAAATTTCAAATGCTTTAATTATTCTTCAATAGTATAACTAACTTTTTAACCATGATGATTGAATAAAGCCTAAAATACTTTTTTCATCGATTCATGTAAGATCGATTCTTTAACCTGGATTATTGTAGAGAATCGATCCACTTCAAATCGATTTAAGGTCTTTGCTCTGCCGGAGTCTATAGATATACGTCTCCCTCAGCGTCAATTGGAAAACTTGGATTGGGTCTTATGTAACGAACGTGCCCCACTGGCCGGAAATGTGACGGTACCTGATATCCAGTGAATCCAATAAGTGTCCTTTCTACACCGCCAGTCGTAAGAACGCCTTCTATTTCATGAGGAAACATTCCTTCTACTTTTAGAGTAGTCATGTATTCTGGGACGGACCAAGTACGCAAACTGTCTTCAAACTCGTTATGAAACCTAATGGGTTTGAGACATGCATATAAACGTTGGAAGTTCAAGAGGTCAACAATAGTGAACCCAAATGGGCCATTGCAGGATGTAATATTTGAATTAGTTTCCAGGTCTCCTTGAAGCATATGCAAATTATGAACACGGCCTTCTACCACTCTTGATATTGTTATCTCTCCGTTAATCTCTCCAGTGCGATGATTATGATCATGCTCAGTCCAAATAGCGATATCTGTAAAGAGGGATTGATGAAATTTGTGCTCACTCGAAAAATAACTGTGAGTCAGGAGATAAGCATAACGGCAGGGCATGGAGCATTAGCATTACCTGGATGGGGATTTGGATATGTAGTGGGGTGATTCTCAAGAGGAGGCTCAGGTATGCCTGTTTGTTGCTTTGTATTAAGAGGAGCTCTACCGTGAACAACTCTACCAGGACGAGCTCTACCAGGATTATCTGTAGCACCAACTTCTGTAAAAAGAGATTGATCTGAAATAGGCGGAACAAGTGCACCTTATCTGCCCGCGGAGCGGCATTAAAATAACACTTTATTGTACTGCGACGAGCGGCACGCAAAGTGACCGCAAAGAGGAAGAAGTTAGTGAGAAGTGAAAAAAAGCTTAAACCTAAGTTTAACTGCGAAGTGAATTTTGGACTTCTAACGTCACCCACGCTCGTGCGTTTGCGGTGCAATTAAGCGCCGTTTTCCAGAAAAAGAGCTCTTATTCTGCCTATTTTAGATAATGTACCATATTCACCACGGCAGTAAAGTTGTTTCATACTTGGACACAGTTTTACCAACCTCGCCTCCGGCTCGGACGTTCAATTCTGCATCCTAGTATAAAGTTCAACTTTACTGCCTAGGTACATAATCTACTGTTATGAAGTTTTTGTACAACAGGATGTTGACTAATTTGCTGAACTTCTGAAAATAAAACTAAGAATCCACTAACCAAATTTCAACAATCACCATAAAATATTCCTATTGATTTTTAAGAAAAGATAAAGAAAGATACTTTTTTCGCCTAAAAAAAAAAATTTATCCGTGGACAAAAATAAAAAGGAGGAAAGAAAAATGAGAAGGCAATCAACCAAATTCCTTTCCTTCTGTTTTTTATTTCTGTCGTCTTTTTTATTTTTATTATTATTAAATCACAACTAAAAAACATCTATATAAAATAAAAAAATTTGTGAATTTCTTATGCCAAACTTCGAAGCCAAATTCACAATGCACAATTATATGAATAATTTTTCATTCATATTTATGAATAAACTTAAACATTGCAACGATCTTTTTTTTATTTCCATATGTTACAAGATTCTCATTTGGCGACATGGAAATAAATGAAAATATAATTTTTTTTATATTTTAAATATCGAAATGGTAAATTTTATATTTTGGAATGAGAAGTAAGTTTCAAGATTAAGAGTTACGAAATTGCGTTATACTCTATTTTTTGTAATATCCATACGTTACGAGTTTTCAAGCTGGTAACATGACAGTACGATAGTATATTCAATTGAAAAATCTGAAATGCCAATATTTATGTAAAGCTCAAACGGTTTGTTTTTGAAATCACAGTAAAGAATTATATTTATTAATAAAATAAAACATTGCATTGGTCATTATTTTTTTTAGTTTCCTCATGTTACCTGATATTTATCTGGCAATGCGGCACTCAATGGAAATATTAATTGCAAATTTTAAATTTTGAATTTTAAATTTTCTATTCAGAATTTAAATTCAAAGTGAGAATTAATAACACATTGTGATAATATTTTAGGAACACATACTTGCAAAATTAAACAAAGCCATACAGGCACAGAATAGAGTGACGATCTTCATTGTGTCTAGGCACGAGTAGAGATGACGAAAGATAACACTAGACTAATTTTGGAGAGGAAAAATTTCGTCAAAACCTGCCGCTTTTATAGATCATCTACTATTGAATGGAGGGGCAACGATTTATGACATCAGAATTTTTCATATTCGCTGGATTTATTACTAATAGAACCAACAAAAATGTTTGTAGAACGTTCAGTTTAGATGTCATAAACTAAATATAAAGGTAATAAAGTATCTTTCGCACAAGAAAAAATTTGATAAAACTGACGGAATGATTTAGCAATAAACTTTTAAGTGAATAGCAGTTTAGCATTTTGCAATTTTTTTTCGACTTTTTGGTTGATGCTTTTGAGCTTCTTTGAAACATAGTCCCCAATTTCGTTAAAGCCAAATTATTCGATATTTCTTCTAAGAAATTGATACCAGCACAGACATTATCACAGCAGCCTATTTCAAAGCCGAATGCCTGAACTAAATATAAAAGGTTGGTCTTTTCTGAAAAATTGTCTTCGCGATATCTCGCATGCGTTTTCGTTGAAAAAATGATTACCTACATAATTCATCAATAAAACTTTAAATGTATGTTATCAGTTTGTTTTCTTGAATATTTTGGCCTCATGCGGTCGCTTGGGTAAATTTCCTTCACATTCAATTCAATAAATGAAAATTGGCAAACAAAAACTTTTATTTGATAAAGTTCCGAAAGCGGTATCTGTCACCTGTTAAGGGGTTGCCTTTTCACCCCATGAGATATTAGAAGGGAAAATCTATGGGACCTTATATTATTTTTGTCAATAGTCAGAGTTATGCCTTACTGTCCCTGATGAAGAGTTAGAAAGGAGATGGCATGTCATCTGCTTTATTTCTGTGACAAATCACTGGGATGTTTTCGTTCACCAAAAGACTAAAAAACCAAAAGGTTCCAACATCCGGAGAAGATTAATGCAAACCGAAAATCTAAACTGCTCTAAAAAACGAATGGGTCAAACTGCTTTATTGTATTAAAAAAAAGTAGGGGCCTAACTTAACAAATATATTTAAAAAACAAGTCGTAAAACTGCCCCTTAAAGACTGAAAATACGAGGGAATGAAAGTATGGTAACACCTAATCCTATTCCACAAAAGCTCACAGAGGTGACCTGCAAGAATGCTTTCTTGGACGCCACCACGACAGAGGACTTGTCTCATCCACCGCCAGGAAGACTCGCTGCTCTGAATGTAGGCTCCAGTATCAATGTCAACGAACTCTTCTGAATTATGTACGGTTTTATCCATATAACAATAGTCTTCTAGGTGTTTATATCCTTTCCAACAATCGGTAGGGATTTCTTCCCCTTCTGTAACGAACGTTTTGATCAACTCCGTTAACATAGCTTAGTCCCTTTTATTATCGGAGCAGATCTTCAATTAGAATTCATATACATGGCTCCATTTTGCATTCGGCGATTGCGGCGACTTCACCAACTCCTTCAATTTCACATTCTTTTAAGTGTTGATATTCCGAGTTGAGTACTTGGTTTCCGGTTTAAACATTAACTTTACAAAGAAAAAATTGAAATAGAATATTCATCATTTAAATCTAGAATTTATCTTCATGGTTGGAAGCTCAGTCCTTTGTGGGACATATTCTGTTAATCCTTGGAAGTCTAAATCTACCAGAAGTGGTAGGTGGAATTAATTGCATCTAAAGATATATGTTATAAAATAAATAATTTAATTTCTAAAGCCATGTCCTTCAAATTTCGATGAGAAGCATATTGGCTATTCCATTTTATGTTTGAAACAAATCCTCTTTAGCTTCTAATCCGCTCTTACATCCTTCTCATCATTCCCGTACACCACAGGCCTAATCTCTTAACAAATTAATTTAATGTACAATGTTTAACGAAGTAAGGAGGATAAGAGGATGATTTTCACAAGCTATCTTGCGAAAAAATGTTAAGTCCATATTGAAGTTTGAATGAGCTTGATACATCCATCAAGGCTACACATGACCTATGACCTGACTACACTTTTTAACGTAAAATTTTTTGTTCTTTCAATTGTCGATGTCCTAGATGGGCTATTCCATTTACAAAAAGGTGAGCTTGACCATGAAGCTCATGGTCAAGGTCAAAACTAAGCTCACCACTGGATTCCTCGTTGAAAGTTACTTTAAGAATACCTCAACCTTCTCCAAAAAAATTGTACCTAAGGATTCATTCGGCTGTCCCGGAAATTTTTGGTCACCCTGTATAAGTACAATCCTAATAAAATTGACGCGAAATTCGTACTCATGCAAATCACAAATCTGTGTTACAATATCCTTCTTTTAAAAAGGGATGAACTAAACATTGAATCTTTTACAATTACCGTTGAACAACAATTTGAATAAAGCTCATTCCCTAACTCCTATACTTAAAAGCACATCAATTTAATATAAACAGAAATACATTAGTCGATTTTTCTTTTTTTACTTACAATAAACACAATATAAAAATTGTATGAATATATCAGAGGTTAAAGTGAGTTTAGGCTCCTTGACATTCATACACTTGGTAACTACATAATTTAAGATTCCTAAATACAACCATACTGTTTTTCAAAATAATTGATGACCACAGAGGCATCTCAAAAATTATAATTCAGCATCAGGCTATCATGATTCATTCATATATCTTTTGAAGCTTCATTGATTATAGTTGTACTTAATTTTAGTGGAATCATGTGGATCAAACAATTGATTGGAGTTATTACCAATAACCTTTATAATTCTATAGTGCCTATGAAAAATAAAGAAATTTATTAGTGACTCTTAAAAACTTGAGGTTCTTTTCCCTGGCGGGCCGAAGGAACCGAAAGGAGCCTGTACAAAGGACCCTTGAATACCCCACTAAGCCCCCCTACGGTTCCTTCCTTGAGGTTACGAGACAAGATGGCATGACTAAAGGTAAAGGATTTGTTTAAATTTTACTTTTCCATAATAAATTTAAATACTACGTTGAAACAACTTTCTTTTTAGTTCCGTTTCTCAAGATTTAATTTGAGTCACTATTTTGCCAAAAAAATGTTGGCAACAAAAATCTTGGCTACTACATCAGAGCACAAAGTTCTAAGCAATCTCTCCAAATTAAGGAAAAACGCGTCCCGCCAGATTGATGTTTGGATGACGAACTGATGAGTAAATAACATGAATATCCGATTTGTGCAATTTATCTACTTGTAATCGCGATATAAATGGGTTCCATGATCAAAAAGGATCCTCTAAGGCTTACTGACTTCAGGAATACAAGATTTAAAAAGTTCCTTTGCAGCAGTTTGAAAATGTGTGTGCCTAATATGGTGCAATTTTACGTACTTTGAGAATGCTTCAAATAAGACAAAAACGGATTCTCTTCCTCAGATTAAACGAGGAAGAGGGGCTTAGAAATCGACTGTCACCAAAGCACACGCCCGATATGATTTTTCAAAATTAAACGCCCCTTCTATTTTTATATTTGGGCTTTTTACTCGTTGACACGGATCACATTAAAGCACATGTTTTTTGATTCCTTACTTTAATTTTTTTCAATAGTAAAATTGTCTTGGATAGAGAGTCATTTGATACACTTTCAAATAGTCAAACCTTGAATAAACATAGTCTATTATTTTGGGTATTATTTTAGATCGCATAACCACATGCCACGTATTTACTAATAAATCAAATTTTCAGGTCCTTACATACATCTGGTAATTTAGTTAATTTACAACAACAATTTAGTTCGAGATTTTGATCAATTCTTTCCAAACTTAAAACGTCTATCGGCACATGACTATACACCATCGAATAAGTCGCGCATTTTAGTCAATTGGTTAGTTTAGAAAAGTTAGACCCTTGTGATCGGTTATTATCAGAAATTTATTTTTGATTACGTAAATGCGTTATTTTTATTACAGAATAAACAATGTCCAAGAGTTCTTTTTCTGTCGTGATATTATTTTTTTCTGCTGAGTTCAAGCCACGATTTACAAGAAAAGTAATACGATGGTTATTTTTCTAATCAAGTTGATATAAAATTCTGATAATTCCTAGATTAGACGTGTCTGTCTGCAACTCAAATTGAAAGTTTGCTAGAAAATGGTTTAGCATAATACTATAGACGAAATATTTTTTTAACCAACAATTGCACACAAAAACAGATAATCTAAATTTTTGGGCGCCAGTCCTTGCTTGGGACAAAGGCAAACCCGTTCAATTAAATTGAGAAACTAAAAGACCTGCGGACTATTTACTATAAACGGGAAAAAGGAACCTCACTAAATACTCGGCGTTTCAGGCTAAACAACAAAAGGGAAAAATTCACGAACTTCAATTAAAAGGGTTAATCCCTAATTAAAACGTAAGTGGGACGATGGTCGTGGGGACTAAAGCGTAGGCTTTGGACCCACTCCTTCGGCTTGCGGGTTAGATTCCCGCCTCGCACTCTGGAAGAGTCTCGGTGGCCCATGCGGTGAACACTAGCCTAGCAAGGGAGTTGTTCATCTCCGGAGAGTCGTGGGACCGGTACCTCTAGAGAAAAAGGTTTTCTCTAAGTACTTAAGGCTGTTGCTCTTGGTGGTTCGTAACCCACCTTAAACTGTAGGTCCCCCTTCCACCACCTAGTAAGTGTGTGGAGGGTGTGTAAAGGAATAGAGAAGGTGTAAGAAAAATGTAAACCCTTAGGGGACACATTAGAAGCTTCCATTCCATTCCCTAATTAAAACGCGTGAAACTTCAAGGAAAAAAGATAAAGGGTGTCCGAAAGATAAAGTAATCAGAAAATATTTAAGAACATCTTAACAATTTTAAAAGACAACAGAGTTAATATCAAAGATTTATTCACTACTTCAGGCAAGTAAATGTAAAATAATCTATCATATCCTTAATGGCAGAATCTAAAATACTTTTTGGATATCAGAAAGATGAGATATAACAAAAAAAAAACAATCCGTTCTATCCTCAATGATCGAATCTGGTGTCCAGCCTTCAATGTCAGAAGAACAAGCGATCTAATATCCAGAAATTATGTAGGGACTATGGATGCAAAGATATTTCAATAGTGATAGCGACGGTGATGGTGATCCTATTAGTTCTCGTTTCAAACCGCTAAATTAAGAAATTAGATAAAAAAAAATAAAACAAACCTAAATTCTTAAAATTGAAATTGAATATACATACAAGGAATGAAGAAATAATAGAATAATACATCAAATGAAAGAGAATAAAGAAAACATAACGAAAGGGAGGAGTGCCGAATTTTCTTACTTTTAGTGTAAAGACAAGATAAATGTAATTAATGTAATTTTTACGTAAATTCGAATTTGTGAGTTGCGGAAAATCTGAAATGTCATAAACTTCTACTATACGGTTGAATTTAATTTTGTCGAACAAAAACTATTTTTTATACAATAATTAAATTTTTTAATAACTTGGTAAATTTTAGAACTGAGAATATAAATTTTCTGCAAAATAGTTAAATTTTAAATTAGAAAATTAATTTACTACCAAAAAAGATTGTATCCTAATCAGAAGGTTGCAATTTTCGTTTACAAAATGTGCTACAAAAGAACGTCTACCCTGTTTAAGTAATCTACCAAGTGTTATTTTAAGATATATTACGGAATTCAATAGATTTTAAACAATTCTTAAGGTTGTAAGTTATCTTTTAAAAGTCCAGAGTATTTTTAAAAATTTGGTTTCAAAATGGATTCTCAAATAGTTTGTTCTTAATAATATTGTAAACGTCAAGGGACGTAAACCGTTCTTGCGTTCAGAGTGATATTTTGAGCAAAAATATTTAATAATACTTTTAAGTATTATGAGGGGAAATTTTCACGAGCGGATCTGTGTACAACCCGAACGGGATCTTTTTCTCCGGTCGGCTACCTTTGCCTCATTTCGGCTCATTTTGGGATTTTCATGGGAGAGGCCTCTGAGCAACGTATTTGACGTGATTTATGAATTAAAAATACTGAATTTTGGTACTGTATTAAACGTTCTTTCAACTCATGTTACTGAAATATATTTCAATTATTTTGTTGTACTTCCCAGTGGGCACAAAGTTTGGCGACATCTTTACGACATCGTTACGACATATTTATGATAACTTTACGACATCTTATGTCCATGTCCTTAAGGCGTTTTTACGATATCGCAAATGAGTCGCATGATCTGCTGACGTCTTTACGACATCGTAAAGACAGTGAAACGACATGGACATGGGATATCGTAAAGTTGTCGTAAAGATGTCGTAACGATGTCGCTAAATTTTGTGCCCACTGGGTTTTTATTAATTTTTTTAATGTTGTGCAAATCCCTTTTATCTACAAAATGAAATTGTGTGACTTTTTTTTAGTCTTTGCCAAGTCTGTCACATCCTTAATAATTCAAATTAAAGTTATTTCAGTCTTTATCCGATCAGCCAACATAATTCTCTCATTTTTGAGTATGTGTCGTTCTCTTGAGCCGAGTTCCAGGATTCGAATTCTGAAATTCATAAAGAAAATGTTTATAAATACCTACAATAGTCATCCTTTTAAAAGAAATTGAATTTTCAGGATTTTGAAATTGATCCCTTTGAGATTCTACACTTTGATTATAAAATTGAAATCGTTAATAAGTGCTCAATAATTTCCAACTGCAGCATGAAAAATTGCTTGGTTTTTAATACAAATTTCTAACCATTGTGAAATTATATATTAAAAAATATTAATATTTTAATAACGATTATGTTTTATGCAAAAATTTTCAACTTGGCAAAAAACATTTGCTTTAATAATTTTTGCTGCAATGGATTTTTTATTTTCTCTTTTTACCAGTTTAAATCCAATAATTGAAATTTTTCTTAAATGTTATTTTTTTCAGGAAAGAAATTATCTAAACTAGAGATATGTGTAGGGTCCAAGAAACCTAGTTTGCCTATTTACTTTGCGGTTTTGAATGAAAAAATTAAAATTTTTTAATATTCTCATCAATTTCTGTTTTCACTCCTCACCTTAAATTAAAAAAATGTTAACGATCTTTGTTAAATAAAAGGTGTAAAAAAAATAGTTTTTGCATCTTGTAGAGGACATTTGGTTTGAATTTTTAAATAATGTCTGAAAAATTATAATATTTAACTAAGATCATCTAATATTATTTGAAATAATATTGCATGAAATATTATTATAAATTTTTAATTCAATTCTTAAGCGTTTGGAGAAAAAAATCTTAGAAGGGTACCTAACTTCTCCATACAAAATTCAAGGACGCATAAAGAGGATTAAAATAGTTTCACTTTTCTTTTTTAGCCATACTTTACTTTGTTCGTAAACAAAATTCAATTTCGGCGAATAATTTAATTGGTTTCTAATTATTAATTAAAAAAAGAATTATTTACTTTTTACCTTCTTTGAAAACAGGTTTGAAGATAATGACTTTTCTGGAACAGATTCTTTTTCCGATGAATGAAACAATTTGATGTTTCATTGAAGTCTTACGAGTAGAAAATTGTCATTCAGCTCATTTGTCATTTTCGCAAGTATTCGCCCACGCTACTCATCGAAATGTGTCTTTAAATAAATGCTTTTTTTGTACTATTTGATTGTCAGGTGGTTCAGTTTTGAATTTTTATATATTAAAATCAACAAATTTTTTTAATACATTCCAAGGATGTTTAATTTGGGATTTTCCGATTCTCAATGTATGTTATTTATAATTATGAAACTTTAAATTTTTTTAAAAATTGAATTTTAAAGATTTTTACGTGAAAACTGTTGGATTTTAAAGCTGAATAAATACAAGAAGTTTAGAAGATTTTTAATAAAATAATTTGTTGTTTTCGTGATTTGCAACTGCAATTTTTAGTGCTTTCCTAGGGATTATCAATTCTTCGTAGTGATATCGAATTTACAGTTCCACAATTTCTAAGAGTTAAAATAAAAAATTCTTCAATTTTGAAAATAAAGTTAAAAATTTCGTCATTTAAACGACTTTTTATTTGAAATTCTTCAATTTTTAATATATTTACATACGAAGTGAAGTAACAGAACCAAATAAGAAAAACCAAGTATTTTGATTCAAAACTAATTCTCCTTTAGCGTAAATTCTACTATTATATTTCCTGTTAGAACTAAGTCTCCTTGGTTACATTTGTAATCGTTTAGTTGAAAATATAATTATTTATAGAAAATTCAAATATTTTTTTATTTAAAAACGAATTTCGAAAAAATCGCTAGGCGATGCTATATTACTGGGCCTGCCACAGAGACACGATAAAAGAAACTTCAAAAGCAACTATTTAAAAAAACTTGTATTCCTCGGTCTTTAATTAAAAAAATAGATCAGATAATAATTCAGTAATATTAAAATATAATTGGTTATAATGAAGAAAAAGAAAAAGACATTAACTTATTAAGGGTATTACATTGTTTTATAAAATAATTAATAAACGACCACGAATTCTCTGCGGCGCCACTGTATACGTTTTTATTATTAAAAAATAATTATATAATTATATTATAATTATGGCTCAGTCGCAAAAGCGCCATAAGTGCAGCAGGAGAGAAAGGGGTCAAATAAGAAAAAATGTATTGCGTGTTTTGTGATTTGGTCCAAAATAATAAAAAAAAGCTTTTAAAAATTCTTGAAATAGTTCAAAAACAAATTTTATTTTGGAAAAATAATTTGTAAGATTTCAAGGCATTCTCAAAAACTTTCTGGATACTTTCTTGACAAATATAAAATTTTCAAAAATTTGTAAGACAACTAAAAAAAATATATATATAGGTACTGGAAATGTATATTTTGTATTCGTAGACGGTCTTTCCCCTCGAATCATAACATGACTGACAAATTTTCTCATTCTGCACTGAATAATATCTTTCGGTTAAAATTCATCTCTTTTAATAAAAATTGTATCTTGTTTAGTTAGAAATGCCGTTATGGTTGAGAATTTAATCATTTGGTTGAAAAATTCGTCTGTTATGAATCACCAACCCCCTCACATGAAATCTCAGATCCATCTGAAATGTAGCCTGAATAAAATTACTTCGCAGATCATTAAGGTGTGTACAAAGTCTAAATATAGGGGTGGTTGTCAACAAATCTTGAAATCGATCCATGTTAGATCGATTCTTCAGCTTGGGCTATTTCAGAGAATTGATTCTCTTGGTTTCGATTTAAGATCTTTACTCTAGTTCCGGGAATTGATATAAGTCTCCATCAACATCAATTGGATTAATTCGGTCGGACTTTATGTATCGGACGTGCCCGCTTGGTTGCAAGTCTAGCATCCTCATTGCATTTTCTCTATGATAGAGAAGACCTTGAGAGTTGAGCATTGACCTTGCATGGCTAGGTGCAAGATCAGCTTCCAATTCAGGCATGCCTGCTGTGAATACAGTAGCTAGGAATACTGAAACACCACTGTTTTGCTCTCTGTCTCGAGACTCTCGATGAAACGTACTGGGTCTCATACATGCATATAATCGTTGTCTACCACTGAGATCAACAATAGCGTATCCATGGGGACCGTTGCATGTTGCAATTCTTAAATCAGGATCGAGATCTCCTTTCAGCAAATGCCAATGTGCTAAATTGCCATTTACCACTCTTTTTATAAATATTATGTTTTGTGCATGGTTACCATCATTAATTTGAGTTTCAATAGGATGAGTATGAGGATGATTAGCCCAAGCACGGAGAACTGAAAAAAGTTATTTATGAAATTTGTGTATACCGGACAAATAACTGTTAGTCAGAAGTTAAGCACTTAAACAACAAGATGGAGCATTAGAATTACCTGGATGGAGATTTCGGATCGCAGCATCTTCTCTACGACGCCTGGTCGTACCAACAGTATTCCTAGTACCTATCTCGGTCAAAGATAGATTCATAAAATTTGTGTATTGTGGAAAAATAACTGCTAGTCAGTAGATAATAATATAAGAAGCGGGATAAAACATTAGTATTACCTGTATTAGCATTTCGTAATGAAGCACTATCTCTGTCACGCCTACGAATATCACCATTACAACTAGCACCGACTTCTGTAAAAAAGATATTTCTGCCATTTTATTATACTTAAAAAGTAACTGTTAGAGAGGAGATAAGCACTTAGATAGCGACATTTGTGATTTCATACTCCATTACGGGTGTCTCACCGAAACTTCGATTTCTACGCAGGGTTAATAATGTAATTTTTTCACTTTACTTTCACTTCTATGACAAACGACTGACAAAAATGTAGATGAATAGCTGGAACAAGTGATTGTTTCAGTAAAAGTCAAGTGAAAATAAATTGAGATAGTAATATGATCAAAATACATGATAAATTAAAATTTTTCTTCTCCTTTTCCGACCTTTTCTTCTTTTGTAGACCCTGCCTATATTACCTATTAACCACTCTTGCCTAACAACATTTACATACGAATGGTCGGAGACCATAAGGGGCTATCCCATATTCGAAAAATTAGGGATTAATTTTTTTACTTTCTGAAAAAGCACGATACGTAGGACAGATTGGACAATACAAGAAGCCAAAAAAGTAAATTTTGAAAATTTAGTAAGCTAGCCGTTTATGGCACCCGCCCATTCACATGTTGTATCTCTACCTTCAATATATTCCATAACTAACGACTTTAGAGTATTTCAATAATTTGTCACGAAACAGAACTTTTTGTTTAAACAAATATTGAAATTCAAATTTGAATTGCACATTTCATATAGTAAATTTAAATTTAAGATTGATACCCATTGATAAAGTGAAACTTGTATTAATAATCAGTTTTCGTTTCCAAATTTTACAAGATTTGGATCTGGTAACGTGGCGCTGAATGGAAATATTCCGCATTTAAATTTTTCAACTTTAAATTCTAATCGTAAATTTTATTTTCTATAATTAGAAGACAAATTTTATATTAATATTTATAAATAATGTTAACCATTGCGGTGATCCTTAATTTTGATTCCCATATTTTACAATATTATAATCCGGCTTCTTGGTACTAAATCAAACTATTAAGCAAAGAACAAATTTCAAATACAAATTTGTACATTTTTTATTTTACGCTTCGAAAACAATTTCTAGATTGAGATTTATGAATTTGCGTTAATCTCAATTTTCTTGGTTTCCATATGCTACAAGATTTTGCTGTGACAACAGGGCACTAAATGTGAATATTGACAGCAACATTTAAATCACGACTTTTTTATTATACATTTAGAAGAAACATTAAAAATCAGTATTAATAACAATTATTTATATAATGTTAGGAGCACATACTTTCAAAATTGAGCAAAGCCACGCAGACGAAGAATAGAGTGACGATCTTCATTGTTTATATAAACGAGTAGAGATGACGATAAAGAACTCGAAATTAATTCTGAAAAGGAAGAATTTCTTTGGAAGCGGCTGCTTTTATAGATTATTTACAATTCATTGTAGGGGAAAAGGTTTTTATGTTATGAATTTTTTCTATCTGCTTGATTTATTACTTATAAAACTAACAACAATGTTTTGTAGGATTCAACTTCACAGTTATGAACTAAATTATAAAGATAACACGGTATCTCTTGCCTCAGAAAGAAATGCAATAAAATTTACGAAATGATTAAACAATAAAGTGAACAGAAGAAACAAACTTATTATTTACCATTTTTTTAAAACATAAGCTTGTTCTTTCAAGCTACGTTCATAAATGGTGCCCGATTTCTGCAAAGTGCAACTATTCAATATCTCTTATACAAAGCTGATACAAGAACCAACATTATCATATTTCCCTATTTCAAAGACGAGGTGCTAAAATCAATTAAAAAATGCTGTCCTTTTTTAAATTCGTATTCGCGAGATTTTGCATATTGTTGACAAAATGATTACTTCGGAGATTGCTTCTGCAGTCATTTCTTTTATGGCTCCCCTCTATATTTTTATTTTCATCCATTATTCAGAATGCTTCAGATAGACATTGCCATCGCACACATTCACTCCATTCCTTCTATACTTTGATTTTTGTTCCCTTCACATCTTTCTGTAACCTTTTTTAAAAAAAGAGTGATTAACTTATATCATGATCACATCAGCGTATTTATTTTGTGAATCATAAACAGGCAATGCCTTATAACTGGCTTTAACATATTTAGAATGCTGTGACAAACGATCTGTAACAATTCCAGAACTTTGGTACGCGGCATTATAAAAAATCTAGGACATTTCTATAATAGTTCTATAACAATTCCATAACAATTCTAGAACTGTTATTTATCAAATATAGAACAGTGTTATGTACTCCTCATAGCAGTAGGATATCCCGGGATATTTGATTTGACCCCATTTATGTCCCGGGTAATTCCAGGGACAACCCGTCAGAATATCCTGTGAGGCGGAACACAGTGTTAGCGAACTAATCTTTGTTCCTAATTTGTTCTACAACAAACTTGTAACAGGGTTCTAGAACTTCAATATAACAATATTACGGCACAGTTCTAAAATAAACTTGAAACAAATCTTATAGAGCGTCTACGATCAGTTTATTCTAGAACAATTCCATATCAACTGTTGCAGAATCGTGCTGTCCCATAGTTCGAGAAAAGTTCTGTCTTAAATTTGTCGTAGTGTTCTAGATCACTGTGACCTTTTTGTTCTAGAACAGTTCAGTCACAAGTTTGTCACAGTGTTCTAGAACGCTATTACCTTTTTATTCTAGAACAGTTCTGTCACCATCTTGTAACAACTGTTATAGAATACAGTTCCTTTTTTGACTTGGAACAGTTACAGAACGTGTTTGCTGGGTTGTTTCCTATTTAAAATGTATAATCAGTTTTTATAACAAAATTTATTATTCTGTATATCATTTCTGAGTTAACCTATTATCAATTATGGCTCCGAAATATGTGCACTCTTCAGTTTCCAGAATAATAACATTTTGAAGTTCACATCAGAGAAGGTATTAGGTTTGTGTAAAATTTGACTCCCCTCCCTCAGAGTTTTGGCCAAATGTCTATATTTCTGTCTGTCTGTATGTATGTACGTCTATCTTTTTCCACAATAACTTTTGAAAAAATTCATCTATTGGATTGGCACATTTTGAATATTTATGAAACCGCTTTTTTTTTAATTTGAAAATACTTTGTACGGTTATTTATAGTATTCTAAAATTCGAACAATTTGTTATAATGATTTTTTATTAAATCAAAAATTACTTGAGTAATAGCATTTACAATATTCCAGAAAACATGTGAAAATGAACATTTTCAGCCAAATAACGCGCGATATAAAAAAAAGTTAAGAAAGGAAAAATGTTGCTTTTTGAATGCCCTATAAAATTATTACAATGCATGGAAATCGGTTAATTCTTACTCTATTTTCTAATATCTTTGTAAGAAGTAATTTTTCTGAATAAATTATTGCGGTGAAAATAATTCTACTCATTTAACATTTAAAAACAGTTTCCCAATCATTTTCTAAGATTGCTAAAGAGAAAATATTAATGATAATCTCGTAGAATAATCCAGGCAAAGCGGAATATATATTAGATTTGCATTAGAAGAAAGAGTAAAATGGGATTTTTCAATTTTATTCTTTAAAACATAATAAATAATATTAATAATAAAATGTGAAAAAAGTTCCTGAAAAAAAGCTTGAATTTTATGGAGTTTAAAGTTACTTATTGAAATAAATTAATTTATAATTGAAAAAATGTGATTTAGTAATCAGTGAAGAATACAAAAAATGATTGCTGTAACTTCTCTCCTTAAAACTTGATCATTATATCTTTAATAGTAGATTACGCACCTAGGCAGTAAAGTTAAACTTTATACGAGGATCCAGAATTTGACGTCTCAGCCGTACACGAGGACGGTAAATGGCATCCGAGCATAAAAGGACTTTACTGCCGTGATGCATACGATAATTTATATGAAACAGGCAGAATGGGAACTCTTTTTCTGGAAAACGGTGCTTGATTGTATCGCATACACACTCGCGTGAAATGATGTTGGAAGTCCAAAATCAACTTCGTAGTTTAACGTAGTTTTTAATTAATTTTTCTTACTCTTTCCATTTACTTTTCATTCGTATCTGATTCACGTCTTTCTCCTTGCTGTCACCTTAACATGCCGCTTGTCACAGTACAATAAAATGCTATTTTACTGTCGCTCCATAGGTAGATAAAGTGCGCTTGTTCTGCATATTTCAAACAATATATCAAACAATGTCATCAAAATAAATTTGTTAAAACTTTGATTCAATTTGCATCTTAAAGTTTTATAAAATTATAATTTATATTTGTTTCACTAAAAATAAATGTTTGTATAAAATGCTACTTATTCATTATATTATGTTTAAGTTATTTAACTTATTTTTATGTTACATGTTCACAAATAAAAATTTCATTTAATTTCAGTTACATTACATTCATCACATTCAATAGTTTAAGATTTTAAGTACTCCCTGAACCCTAAAATGGTAAGTTTAAATCTGGTATAAAATTTTATATTCAGAAATAGAAAGGATTATTTTGAACTTTTTATACAAATTCAAATGTTATCTTCCAGTTTAGCAAGTTTATTGGGCGACGTTAAAATTCATAGTTTCCCTTTAGCGTTTATATAAATCTCTTTAAAAGCTGTTTCGAAATATTACATAAATAAAATGGATGTAATTTCATTAGGGGTTTTCATGAAAATAACATTTTATTTACCCTTTGGATGTTTCCACTATCTCTCTACTTTTATATAACTTTTACGAAAAATCCAACTGTGTAACGCAGTGACGCGATAACACGCACAACAACCGACTGCCAAACTTCATGACGTTGTACAGCATTTCTGTATATTAATTTAGATTATTTAAAATTGTTTAACAAATAGTTGCTACGTCTTTTATTAATGTTTTCAAAATCGAATTCCCGAGAGTTCACAACTTAAATTTTAAATTGTTCTAAAAACTTTTGTGAGTGTTTACACAACAAGTCATTTAAAAAAAGTAACATTTTGGTTTTTCTATTGTGCGTTTAAGTGAAGTAATAATTTGCTCTAGATTTGAATAACAGCAGTGAGGACTATACAAACATATAGTGTCATTAAATGTTATAAATAAAATATTTGTGGTTAGTCAATCCCCGCAATCTCAATACCTCCAACTACAGGAAACGAGAATTTTACGTTTTTTCCATCTGTCACAATGATCACGATTCAAATAGTTGAGTATGTATTTTGAGGTTCTACGAACGTATTGTTTTTACCTCCCCTTTCTCCTACAGGGTAGAGAACCGAATTTGGACAGAATATTTGTTACCTAAAAAGTTCATTATATAAATGTTGTACCGCAATTTCAAACTGTCCGATTATGTTTTTAGGCACTGTTAATATCGTTTTTCTATTCCTCGTGTGATTTACCATTTTTTACTGTACATTTTCTGCAACTATGCATTTTACCATGTGTCTATATGTTTTACCATTTATTTTACAATGCATTTCACCATGTTTATCACTATGTTTTTACTGTGTTTCCCACAATTCATTTGGCCATGTACGTGAACACGAATTATCGACCGATAATTAGCCGCTAGGGTTAGGCAGGAACATGGATGCTCGGCTTTCTTCCTTTAAAAAAAAAAAAACATTCTCCGCGCTTCCACTTAACGCCCCAACTACGCACAAACCCATACATTTCTCGTGTTTTGAATAATCTTCCACGTAATGATATACGACCTCGCGTTTCGTAACGTACCTGTGCTTTCGTACAATATTTTCAACCAAGGGGAACTTTTCCTGTCAGACATATACAAATATTTTTGTTCTCATTCGTGATAAACGAGCCTACCATGTCACACGCTCCCCAGTACCTCGGTTAACCCAGGCAAAGTAACTCGTAGTGGTAGATCGTACGCGAAGAAAATGGCAAGTAACGGGGAATCGGAAAAACAGGAGGAAAACGCGAAAGAGCTGCAAGACGGTAATGACGCCGCGGACCTCAACGAGAAAATAAAGACCCTCGAAACGCAGGTACAGGGACTCTCGGTACAAATCCAGCAACTTTTTCAGATGTTACGGGCCGTGCAAGATGAAAGGTCTTGTCAAACCGGATAATAAACCCGCGAATAGAAAAAATTCGGAAAACTAGGGAAACCTACTGTTTTGGAGGCGGGCAGTAGAGTAAAGAATTCCGTAAGGCTCCACGTAAAAAATAAAAATTGTTCCAAAAATTGGCAATTGTTCCTCATAGATACGGGCGCTGAAGTCTCACTAATTCCAATACACGCTAATTGCATCGCAAAGCCTATGGGGCTGAAACTTTACGCGGCAAATAACGCCCTAATTAACACCTACGGTATTTCGCGCTGCAAGCTCCAAATTTTGTTACCGAGAACCGTAACTTGAAGTTTTATCATAGCGGATGTTCCATAACCCATTCTAGGAGGCGACGCTCTAAGCTATTACCACCTCCTACCAGATTTAAGAATGCGGAGACTCGTAGACCGAGAAACCAGCGCCTACGCACAAGGGATTTCGAAACTAGTCGAAGAGTTTCCGATCTTCCTGGTAGACCCCAATCACAAATACGCGCACATTTTATATAATTTTCCGCGTGTGATTGGCGTGGAGCAAATGGAGGCGATTAAGGACCGAGGGGTGTATCACTACATCAAAACCTCAGGCCCTCCCCTAGCTTAAAGAGCGCGGCGACTAGCCCCTCAAAAACTAAAAGCAGCTAAGGATCAATTTAAAGAAATGATCGAGCAGGGTATTTGTCGACCTTCCAGCAGCACTTGGGCTAGCCCCATTCACATGACCCTTAAGAAAATCGGCGAGTGAAGAATCTGTTATGACTACAGGAGATTGAACGCGGTCACAGTACCCGATCAATACCCGGTACCACACCTATATTATTTCCCAACCCTCTTAAAAGGGAAAAAGATCTTTTCGGCTGTTGACTTGCAGAAGGCATTCCATCAAATCCCAATTGCTCCAGAGGATATTGCCAAAACTGCAGTCATCACACCTTATGGCCTTTTCGAATTCCTCGTGATGAGTTTCGGGTTCAGGAACGCAGCGCAATCGTTTCAACGATATATCGCCAAAGCACTGAGTGGCCTAGATTTCGTCTTTGATTTTATCGATGACATTCTCATAGCATCCTCGTCTACCGAGGAGCATGAGAAGCATCTCCAGACAGTCCTGGACCGACTCGAGAATTTCCACCTGAAATTCAACACCGAAAAGTGCCAAATAGGTGTGCCAAAACTTACCTTCTTAGGGCACTGCGTCAATGTGCAGGGGTTCAAACCAACGCCGGAAAAGGTTAGCGCCATCACAGAATTCCCAATACCATCAAACGTGGATGAAATGCGCAGGTTTTTGGGAATGGTAAATTTTTATCGCAGATGTCTACCACATGCGGCACACATGGTTCAGGATTGCAAAAAATCGCCGAAAGTCCGCAAACAACAACTCTCGTTCATTGCTCAATCCGACGTACAAAAAGTACTTGCAAGGATCGATGCGTTCAGACTGCCTACTCTGTTCGACGCGATACACATTTCGCAAGAGCAAGCAGCCGATGAACAGCTCAAAGCAATGTTGCTAGATCCGAATCATCCGCTTAAACTCAAAAAGTTGACGGTGGGAGAAGATCATGTCCCTTTTCATTGTGACATACGCGAGCAGACGATACGCCCTTATTTGCCTGAAGCTTTGCGAAAAGAGTTTTTTCAATTATTCCATTCCGCAGCTCATCCTAGCGCGAGAGTCACGGACAGGCTAATCCGTCAACAGCAGGGACTGAGAGTAATAGGTTTTGCTCAGTTTGGGATTTATTCCCTGTACCGACGAAAAAGGGCCCGTTAGATTTTACTCTTCTCAAGATCCGAAAATATTTACTGCAGGAAGAAAGTGATCCCATGCCGAGTGGACTTTCCCTCCTTCTCAATCACTCAGAAACAGATGGGTTGCGACAGAATCTGGTTAAGTTTGAATCCCGAACAAAACAGGTACAGAGGACCGGTCCTTCAGTTTGTGTACTGATCAAAACAAAGTACACGGGTTTCCATCTTTGAAAGATCGAAACCTCCAGAATTCTGGTAGGTTTTGCTCCCGATGGAAACTTAACCGAAGATACTTTCAAACGATCCCGAAGAGAGCGAACTGCCATCCGAAAGAGTTAGGTTTTGAACCTACTTTCAGCTCTGTGGACTTTCACTCTCTGTCTATGCAATATGATTTTAATCTCTGAGATTCTGTTTTTCAAATCAGAATAAAAGCTACTTTATAGTAATTTAACAATTTCTCGCTAATTCCAAATTATATTATACGCGGTTAAAACATAACTATATAATATACATTATTATTTGATTATGAAAGAATATTGAAGTAATTTATTAATGAATTAATAATATATGGTTTATCAATAAATAGGTGAATTTGTGAATAATTAATGTTTAACTACAATTATAATTGAATAGAAATTTTTTGATTTTGATATAAATATTGAAAAATATAAGTTTAATAACATTCCGAATTTTATTTTTTAATTAATGACTGTTTGTTGGCGATTTTATCATTTTTTAAATTCTATCATTTGTTTAGATTATATTTTCAAATCTATTTTTTTTTTCTAAAATTCAATTTCTTAAACGATGTTATTTTTCAACCCCTTTTATTTGTTGAACAATTATTTAAGTTTGTTAAATATTTCACTTTTTGAAATAAATTTATTTTTGAAAAATTTAACTTATCAAAGAATTTTTTTATATTTTATTTTTAAAATATCTGATTTAGCAATTTCATTTATTATCATTGATTAAATAATAATTAATTAACTAAGGGAATACTAATAACTGATGATAAAAGTATCCTAACTATAATTCAAATAAATTTGTTTGAAATTTACTTTTTAAGTTTATGGTCCAAATATCTATAACTTTTATTTCAACAATTATTTTGTTCAAAATTTGTAATTAAAAAAAGAATTGATTTTCCTAATTAAATTCTTTAACCAATTCCAGTTTTTAAACAATTTTTTTTCAATATTTCATTTTTTATACCTTTTTGATTCTTCATCAATTTTATGGTTTAACCATTTTATGTTTTCAAAAACTTTTTTATTTTCTAAACCATTTTATTTTCTAAACAATTGTTAAAGTTTGCATAAATTTCATTTATTAAATAAATTTATTTTTTTTAAATTTAATTTTTCAAACAATTCATTAATTTTTTCAATATATTAGTATTTAATATATTATAGATTACTATAATTTAGTATCATTGCTTAAATAATAATTAATTAATTAAGAGAATAATAATACTCTATGATAAAAGAATTCTAATAAAAATTTACATAAATCTGAATTTATGAAAAAAATAATAATGCATTAGTCAACAATAATTCCAACTAGTAACTGTTTATCAAAATTCAAAAAATATTGTATATGGTGCCATCCAGTAAAGTTTCGTTTCCAAAAGATTCATCAGAAACGACACACTTTGACTCACTAAGAGATCGATCTCTGGAGAAACAGCAAAGGGGTTTTACTCTTAGGATTCAGCTTCCTAGAAGATTCAAATCCTATAGAGAGTCAGTAAGTTCGATCTTTCCAGTCTTTCGATCTTCTACTGATTGCATCCATACCGGAGTGGGGGCAGACATCGTTCAGTGAAGAACTACTCTTCTCGGGATTCGTTGCAGGCACCAACGTGCCAGCATCAATTCCTCAAAGAATTACAAGAGTACATTAGTAGGGTAAAACCGATTTTGGTCGACCACAAAAACGCGATAAAACCTTTCGTTTTCAAGGATCTTTCCACCTGTTCCCATGTATTCCTACTGATAAAGGCCGTGAAACTCCCTCTAATTAGATCGTATTCAGGACCACATAAAGTGGTGTCACGACATGCGGACGGAAAGACATTCGTAATCGATGTCAATGGGTCCAACAAAACGGTAAACATCAAGCTATTCAAACCCGCCCATTATACACCTCCAAATTGAGAAAATAACGTCGATCAGACGGGCGAAGAGGGAAGCGGGGGAGCAAAAACTGAGGAGAGTACCGAGCCGAATGCTAATCGTGCACTTACTCATACCATCATTGAAAAAATTCCGGCAGGAAGAGTTGTGGTTACTAAAGCGCAGGTACACGAGAGACCCAAACAAGTCGCCCTCCATAATACTGAGGAAGAAATGGTAACTACTAATGCGGACAACCCAAATAACGCTGGTGAAAACGTGCTGACAAATACAGACGCGCCCTGCGAGACGAAACGCCGCAGATTCATACCGAGCATCCTGCGCCGAACTAAGCTCAAGTCGGTTCTAGCAATAAAGAAGAATAAAGTTAAGGAACGATCCAATAGAGCAGGTAGTTCCAAGGCTAATCCGTGCAAAAGGGTAACCTTCCGCGATAAACCCGACACGAAAGTAGTCAGTAGGTATATTAGGCCTGGTAAAGAGTACCCACAGGATGTAACAAACCCTCTGCTACAACTGTCAGAGCAGTGTGCAATATTATTAGCAATTATCCAAAGTAAATGTTAATAGGGTATTTTAACGCGAATCCACACCAGTATTTTATGTGATGTCCCCAAGTATTAACATTTTTGTAAAAATAGTAAGGGTATCCGGAGTTTTCTACGCAATTTTTCTCCAATGTAAGCTCTCGATCATTCCTAAACATTATTATAAAATGTAATGCGAATTCCAGAACCCTCCCTTTATTCTCTTGCAGTAGGCCGTAACCGAAACGTCCGTTCGGGAAAGATACATTTTTCAAACCAAAGTCGCTTTGCAATTTTCAGGGATGTATGGCTCTTATTTTGCGAACCTTTTTATTCGTTGGCTGTTTACAAATTTTATCCCTGTTGGCGATATGAACCAATTAGCTATTAAGCCAAGTAAACCTCAGCGACGAGGCCATTTCCCAGTTACGAATGTTTTAGATACCGTTATTTACACCCATTAGACAATAAGCTAGAGCAACCAGAATAACTACAGGTCTACCTGGTAAATTAACTTTAAGTTTGGTCATAATTGTAATTACAAATCTAAGCGATGTGAACTCTCAATAAATTTCAGTTTTTGTAATCCTAGGAAGGTCTATTAATAGTATCGACCAGTACATAAGTACAAAAAATATGTCCTTTGCGTTATCCTAACAATTACAATTTAATTCTTAAACACAACTACTCTTCTCAGTAACCATCTACTATTAAAATCACTCATTTAAATGTAATAATTACTCGCTACACAATGGATGTATAACTCCTAATT
>NC_046660.1:9669364-9673126 GCF_010883055.1 Belonocnema kinseyi | reverse complement strand
GGCCCTACCTACATAGGGAGTATAGTTAGGCTCTACCAACAAGGGAGTATAGAGCAGGGAATGTGGGTAGGTAGACGAACTGTAATTTTTCTAAAATATTTAAAATTCCTTAAATCCTTCGAAATCTTTTCTTGTAGGTATTATATTATATATATTTATTAATTAGCATCGTTACTTTTTTTAAGCTTTTAAAAATGTTGAAATCCGCATGAATTCTTTGAAATATTTTTTTAATATTTGATATTCCTCTGAAATCAGTGTAATAATAAAAATATCCTTGAAATCATTGTCAATCCTTTTAAAAAAATGTCAAATTCTTTAAAATCTTTGAAAACTGGTGAACAGAAATTGTGTTGAAATCTTTCGAAATCCTTATAAATGCTTTGACATATTTGTAAAATCTTAAGAAATATTTTTAAATGTTGGTCACATCTTTCGAGAAGCTTTTGTATTCATTGATAATCATTATATTGTTTGAAAATTTTGTCAAATCTTTTGAAAAATTCTGAAAAAATTTTTAATCTTTTCAAAAATCTTTGAACTGTTTTAAAATCTAATTTACTATACTTTTAAAAAACTTTTATAGATTTACATATTATTAAATTCTTTGAGAACCGTAAAATCTTTGTTAAATTTGAAAACTCCTTTTAAATATTTAAAACTTCTGTGTTGAATATCACAAAAAATGTGTGCTTCGAGCTGGAGGCACACAAAAAGAAATTTAGGGCGACTGTGGTACTTATATGTATCACTGCTGAGCTAAACACACGAGTGTCAGCGCGCCCTATGTTCAAGAGATCTACTCTCTTATTTTGAGAACGCTGCGATCCGGCAGAGGGACGAACAGCGCGCCAAACTCTTGGTACAGGAGGCGTCCCAGAATCCAGTGAAATGGCTGCGTTATTTTTGGGAGACGCGCCGGTTCATAGAAATTTTATATGAATGTGGAAGTCGGCTCGACTACTGTAGTAAGTTTACGTTCTCTCGTTCGGGACAGCAGCGTTCCTAAATATCGGAGAGCAAGGTTGCACCACATTTTAAGGCAGCCGCTTCACGCAAAATGGCACTGCTGTCGCGTTAAACTCGTGGTTGTGTTGTCCGACTACACCAGACGCAACAGCTGTTCTAAATTTATTTCCCTACAGCGGAACGGAGAAAAAGTCTCAACGGAGAATTCTGACCCCCACTCCTTACAGTTCGATCCTGTTTTCCCACTCACACCTCCTTCCACTCACCCGCCGGCACTCGAGTTTAAGTTCTCCGCTGCAGAATTTTCTATTAATAACTTATATATTCAAATTAAAGACTGAATTTTAAAAACTGAATTTTAAAATTTCTCGATATTAGAATTATCTTGCAATAGAGAGCTACCATCCTCTGTTCAGAAATTTTGTTCTACCTCGTTTTGTCATGTTGAAAATTTTACGTATGTCGCGTCGTTTGGCATAGTATAAAGCTTTTTGATATTTGTATATCAATTTCAAAAAATAAATTAGGAACGAGGAGTTCTTTCAAAAATTCGTTTATATAAATTATGTAAAAATTTCAAACGCTGAAATGCTTCGAAATTTTTTTATTATACTTCGCGTCGTTTGGCTCAAAATTTGAATTCTCAATTTTTTTAAAATAATATTTTTCGATAAATAAAACCAAATTGACAAATCCTCTTAAAAAATGGTTTAAATCAGTTTTGTAAAAGCTTCTTGGAGCTCGTTTTTGGATTTTTTTCCCTCATCTTATGCCGTTTAGCTTAAATTTGAATTGATTTTTTTATAGTATTTTAAAAATCAAATCAAAATATCAAGTCTTATTAAATATGCTTTTAAACCTTTTTATTATTTGTCGTCGTTTGGCTTTAAACTACAAGTTTCGACGCATAAAGCCTAAAAAAGTGTTCCTATTAAAAAATAGTTTGAAAAACATTTTAGATATTTTGAAGAGTTTAAATTCTAATCTTATTCTGTTTTCAAGTATCTGTCTTCATTTCTTATTAAAAAGGGATTTGTAAAAAATGTGTAGATGTGTTTTGTGTGCACAATTTTTGTTCAATAATTTTTTTTAGCTTATGCCGTTTTTCAATAATTTGATTTAAAAAATTTTTTAATGTTATTTTTCACGATTAAATAAAAAAATACGCATGCTTTCAAAAAACAAATTAAGAAAAATGTGTAGCTCTTTTTAGTTAAACAACTTCAGTAGGTTGCGTTGCTTGTCCAAAAATCAATTTTTGTTGTTGTAAATTTTTAAGAATAAAAAAAACTATACACCCTGTCAAAAAGTAAGTAATAACAAATTTGTAGATTATTTTTTTTAGCACAATTTAAATTTTTTCATCTGTATTCATATCTTGCATAGTTGCGCACCAAATGGAATTTTAGAATTTTTTTTCTTCAATCAAAATAAAAATTTTAGATCTTGTAAGAAAATGCAAAAAATTGGTAAAAAAAAGTTACAAAAAGCTTAAACTTTGGAATTTCTATCAAAAGTAGCTGACAAACGAACTCGTTCTTTTCGTAATAACATAAAGTCGTGTTCCCTAATGTATCAACGTACAGACAGACGCAATCGTTGAAACTTTATCTTCAGCTTGAGGGGGTCTCAAAACTTGAAAATCCAACAATTTTCTAAGTGTGAAAGATCCTCATAACTTTCGAAATACTTTCAGACAATTCGAAAGATATTCAGAAGTTTACGGATTTTTGAGCTGATTTAGAATATTTTAAAACTGAAAAACTTCTTTAAATTTGTGAATAATTTTCAAATTTGTTCTAAATTTCGATATTTTTCTTAAATTTCAATTTATGTGAAATTGAAAAGCTTCCTTAAAATACTTTAAGACACTTTATTAACAAATCTAACGTCTTCTCAAATTAACCAAATACTCAATGCAACAACCAGAATAAAAGAATAGTTATTAAAAAATTTTAATTTTGTATTTGTACATGTTTTTCCTTCTCCAATTATAACATGGTTGACGATTTTTACTCTTTGGACTGAATAATCTTTTGTGGTTGACAATATATTTCCTTTGGCAGACGTTTCATCTATTTTAGTTAAAAATACATCTGTCTAGCTGAAAATTATTCTGTTTTCATTTACGATTAAACTAATTAGTTAAAAAGTTCTCTATTATAAATCACCTACCGCCTGACACGAATTACACATACACCCTAAATGGATGCTTCGAGAAATTCTAATGTTATTGAACCGCTTTAAATATAAAAAATGTGCTTTTTCATAATTAAAGCAGGTGGATACAGAATCCAAATATATTTGAATGGGTGTTAACAAAATTTTGTTGTTGTTGAAATTTGTGTTATATTAACGGATAATTTGAAACTTGTAATTCAAAAGTTTTTTTTCTCTTTATTATTTGTTATTACAAAAAGTCTTTATGAATAATTGTGAAACACAATTTTAACGATTCTTTCTAACGCTTCATCTAAGATCAAATCTTTGACCTTGATTTTTTTAGCAATTCGATTTAAAGTAATTCCTTGCAAGACATTCACTCTTATTGAGCGGGTGATGGATATAAGTATCCATTAGCATCAATAGAGTTGATTGCATTAATTGGATCGGACTTTATGTAATGAGCGTTCCCGACTGCTTGCATATCCGTCTTTACAGACCCGCCCTGAGTTGTGACGAGTCTTATTATTGAATCGCCAGTCGTAAGAATACCTTCGAGTTTACGAGGAACCATACCTTGTCTGAATACATAAACTATGAATTCTTGGTCACCACCAGTATGCTCCCTAT
>NC_046660.1:9655491-9669264 GCF_010883055.1 Belonocnema kinseyi | reverse complement strand
ATTTATGAAACTTGTGAACTTTCGAAAATAACTATTAGTCAGAAGATAAAAATTTAGGTTGAGGAATGAAGCATTAGCATTACCTGGATTGGGATATGGAAAAAGAACCACCCTTGCTACTACCAACTCCATCATCATCATTCATGGCACCGACTTCTGCAAAAAAGAGATTTACATAGTTCATTCAAAAAGTTCCGCAACTGGTTTTTTTCTAACCGTGTATAAGGCGATACGATTTAGTCTCTGTATGGAATAGTTAGTCTGGTCTATTCTAAGTCTAACGCACTTTGGTCTATCGCAATCACTCCAGTCGCTTGTGTACAGTGTACGTTTGGAATTATTAGGATTTTTCAGTTTTTTTAGAATTTGAGTAATATAACGCAGAACCTCAATTAAGTTTTGTTTCAATCTAGGAAAAAGTTCTTCAGAAACGTGTAATACGTCACAATGCTCTTCTTTGAAGTAGGACTGTCATCAGCCAATTTATCTAACTATGTTGCCGTCAAAACATGTTGCACTGTTTTACTGTTGTGTTAGTGAATGGAGTTCGAACATTGCCTACCTAATTTGAAGTTCTTGTGAAAAAATTAAAATTTTCAGATAATGATTGTTTGCAAAAAGTGCACACAGGTGTTCGACGTTCCAGTCCGTGACACTTGATGTGGGATACTCTTCTCTCAGATAGTCCTGAAGCAATTTCCACCCATCCTCAAAACGCGCGTGTCACTTAAAAACTTTATTTTTGCCTATTTTGAAACAAAACTTAATTGCTGATCTTTGTTGCCTAGCCAAATTGTAACAAACCAAATAATCTTGATAATTTCAAAAGTATACTGCACAAAAACGACTGAAGTGATTACGATGAAACAAAGTGCGTTACAGTCAGAATAAATCAGTGTGATTATTGCATACAGAGATTAAAAAGTAAGACACTCAGCACGCTTAGAAAAAATTCAGTTCCGGAACTTTTAGAATAAACTGTCTATTAAGTAAAATAATGATAAGAAATGAAGAAACTCTACAAATTTCATAAATTAAAGAATATATATGACAAAAATTACGTTAGGGGTTATTCAAGTATTGCGTAAGAATACTTCTTTTTCAACTCATCCAAAGAATTTTTAAATTGTCCATCCATTGAATAAAAATTCTCTAGACGGTTCTTTCGCCATTTTGGATATTTTCATGAATTTCGTCAATTTAATCGCATTTGTAGGATTTGTTTCATTTTAGTTATTCGTAATAAGACGCGGGTTTAAAACAAAAAATTGTTAAGAGAAATTTCAAAAACTTTTTTTATTTAAAAATGAATCTTCCACGCGTTTTAAAAAAATCCACTCATGATTATCTTGCACTTTTTTTATGAGAAACAATTTTATTTAAGAAATTTATAAATTTGGGGAATTTATTGAATTCGTAAAATTTTGAGAATTTAAAGAAATCAGTTAGGCCAATTTGGGAAGTTCTAAAATTTTAAGGAGAAGCAATACATTATAATTTTGCAATGAAATATTTCCAAATTAAACTTTGCAACTGTGTTGGTATTCATTTTTTATTTCTGTTTATTACAAGATTTCAATCTGCTGAAACGTGGATCTGAATGAAAATGCTTTAAAGTAAACATTTTCATCAAATTTTATTGTGAATTTTAAATTGTACTTATGAAGAATAATTGTATTTATGAAGAAGCAAAACATTACGTTATTCTGTATATCTTTTATTTCTATATGTGACAAGATTTTAATCTATAAACGTAGCAGTAAATAAGAAATGAATCTTAAAACCTCGTCTTATTAAAATTTTCAAATTTTCTATGGCAGACTCAAAATTTAGCTTTGAGATGATTGATATTTATGAGAAAAATGAAACATGTGTTCATTTTAATTTTGTAATTGCCATATCTTACAATATTTCAATCTGGAATTTTGGCATTAAATTAAAATACTCATTTCAGAACATTTCAAATGGAAACACGAACTGTAAATTTCATTAAGTCCATTTGAGAGTGAAATTTAAGATTATTATTTATGAATAAAATGGAACATTGCATTAATCATCATTTTTTATTTCACACCTTACAAGATTTAAATCTAGTGTCGCGGAAATACATGAAACTATTACTTTAAACAAAAGTTCAAATTCAAATTGGTACATTTTAAATTGTACACTTTGAAGTGTCCATTTTTTAATTCGCATGTGTTACAAGTTTTCAAGCTGCGAACGTGGTACTACATTCATATATTCATATAGAAAAATTTTAATGCAATTATTAATTGTACATTTTCCATCAGTTATTTAGAAATTAAAGACAGGGATAACATTTATTCATAGAATAAAACATTTTATTGATAATTCTTTTTTAAGTTACCATATGTGACAAGATTTTGATCTGCCAAGGTGGTATTCAACGTGGATTTTGATTGCAAAGATTAAATTATAAATTTTGCATCCCTCATTCGGAAATAAAGTTAAAGATTAGGATTAATAACGACCTTAAATATTAATTTAGGTACACACACTTGCAAACTTAAGCAAAGTCACGTAGGCAAATAATAGAGTGACGATCTTCATTATTTCTAAAAGGTAGTGGAGATAACGATAAAGAACTCAAGACTAATGATGTAGAGAAAGAATTTCGTTAGAAGCTACTGCTTTTATAGATTATTTATAATTGAGTGGAGGGGCGCATATGCTTATTATTGAAATATTTTAGATCAGCTGGATTTATCACTAGTAGAACCACGAAAAGTGTTTGTCGATTAAGCATTAAAGCTATATGCGGTGGGCAAGTTATTACTTTGAATTTTTTTTACTATGAGGCGTACACTTTTAATCTCTTCCACAAGTGGTCCCTAAATTCTTCAAAGAGATACTACAAGTTTTCTTTTACAAAGCTGACATAACTGCTGAGATTATCATATTGCCCTATTTTGAATTCGAATTCCTAAAATCAGTAAAAAATTGTTTAATCTTGAAAATCGTTTTCGCAAAATCTCGCATATTTTGTTTTTAAAACACTAATTGCTTGCCTAATTCGTAAATAGCACATTAAATTTCTGTTACCAGTTTCTTTTTAAATATTCTAGGTTTCTGAAATAACAACTCTAGAATGAATAATTCCTAATCCTTTTTCATACTGTTTTCAAACTTATATTAGTTCTTTTAGTCAAAGATTTAAAGAAGTTTTTTAATTAAGAAATGGTTACTATTTCTAATAAGGCTTGTGATAACTAAGAGTGTGTACCCCTAGGTCTCTGATGTGTAGCAGTATTCGTGCTAGGGTGATAGCTCACTCGGTCGGCTGAACAAATTTTCTGCACCACAATTCATTAAATTAAAATTTTGAAACTAAAATCTTTGACCCTAATTTTTGAAAATCAAAAATAAATTAGCCTTTTTGTAAATTTCGACACTTTTTTTCCTCAGAATGGTTTTGAAAGAAAGCTGAGATTTTTCCTACAAGACCCCTAATTTCTGGAGTGGTAAATTAATTCCTCGTTGAGTAATCGAATGATACGTAAACAAAATGCCATGATACGTAAACAAAATGCCATGATGCGCTCACACTGCGGATCTCTGTACAACGCTTTAGTGTCATTTTTTTAAAGTTCAGTAATATTATATGAGACTAGAATAACTACTCTTTGCATTATGAGGGTTAATTAATCAGGCATGCATTACGGATAGTTAAAAATTAATTGGGAATAAGTTTTAAAACTTAGTAGTGAGAATATACAATTTTTGAATTTACCCGCGCACTTCCTACATCAGCCACTAGATGGCTCGCTGTCACTACATAATTGTGATTCTCACAAGAGAAGATAATTCTTAACAGTATAAAAAACTTAAATATAATATTCTTAATTAACTTGGTGATTTTATCTGAAATCGTGTTTATCGATGCAGGTTTGTACGTAAATTTATTTTGTTCTTTAGTTCCTTATTCTCATTCTCCTTTATCTATTACTCTCATAATTGTTTTTCTGGAAATATCGTCAGTTCATGTAAATACCAGCTCATGAACGCAGCAGAAATATCACCCTTGAACTCTGGTGATATTGCAGAGCCTTCTGGTAAAGATAAGGCAGGTATTGAGGATCATAAAATAATTTCTGACAATGATGAAGATCAGCTATATGAGAGCGGAAAAGACTTAGATGTCTTAAATTCCAAGCTGCAGTGTGTAAAAAGTATCAAAAAGCTGGCGTTGAAGTACTTAGTCAAATCATCGAAAAATGGAATGCCTCTAAATATCTTCAGCAACAATTTCAACTTTTTTTGCTTGCACCAAAAATTTTGGGATGAAAGAAACTGATGCAGGTGCTCAGTAAATCCGAGCGAAAAGCAAGAAATGTTAAAAAATTTGTTTCACAGCATGGAATTCTCACGCTTCCAAATACAAAAAGAGGAAAAGCATTAACTTCTGAAAACTGGAACTCTAGTGAAGAACTTTGAAAAATGCAATGACATACTACGAATGATACCCGGGATGCAAATCTTTGTGTTGATCAAAAATGATAATAGAACTCGTTTACATGTTCAGAAAAGGTTAAAAGCATGTAATATCAACGACTAATATGCTCAATTTGCATCAGAACATGTAGACCTGAAGATCAGTATTTCGAGATTCACAAAACTCAGACCTTGTAATTGTGTTCTAGCAGGAAGCAGTGGCACTCATAATGTATTCGTTTGCGCGCTCCATCAGAATATCAAGCCTTGATTTTTTCTCCCGGCAACTTAGACCAAGTCCTAAGAAAATACCATTTTTTTCATTAATTGTTCCATGTGGGGATTTCCCACCAATTCCTCTCCCATTACCTTCTTCACTCAAAGCTCTTTTCTTACATAACCCATTTACCCATACCACATCGCGTCGATGATTTGAACTAACAGCCGACTCCATCCGAATTCCGCCGATCTTTGCGGATCATGATTTCTCCTAAAGATTCCTGTTCGCGAGATGTTCTAAAAATCTGGGTACTTCTAGTAATATCAAGGAAATCTAGGCGCTCCCTATGCAAACTCCATCGAAACTGACGCATTCATAGTTTTAAGATTTCCAGATTTCTCATTGAGTAGCCACTTGCGGTTTTTTTATTATTGCCAGCCACATGCCACCACGTAGAATTCTACGCATTCTATCAAATCTATTAAATAGAGAAGTTCTAAGATAGAATAAATTTCTATAAATTTCATAAATTAAAGAAATCCCACGAAGTACCGATAAAAAATTCACCTTCAGGGGTTGTCCAAGTGTCACGTAAGAGTAATTACTACTGAAATTTTGTGATCTTGAATTTTCATCCGAATTTTATCCGAAAATTTTATCTTTTGATTTTAATGTTCTTTTTTACAAATAAAAGTTCGACAGAAAAATTGAATTTTTATATTTTTTATTATGTTTAGTCGACTCGAAATTTGATAATTCAACTGTTTAAGAATATTCCAAAAAAATGTGTGACCTCCTTTTATTAGTTGAAAAAATCTTTGAGCACTATACATCTTTCTTGAATGGGATGTATTTTAAACACCAAGACTGCAAAGTTTAGTTTTCTGAATAGCTAGACCTTCGAAAATCGGTTAAAGAATCTTAAATTTGTGTCGTTAATAGAAATTCTTCAGGGATGATGTATTATGAACACCTGGACTACGAGGTTCCTTTTTAGAATGACAATATATTCACAAAATTATCAGTGTGGATAAATTTCAGTTCTGAACGCCCTTTGGTTGTCCATTAAAAAAAAACCTTTTTGGCTGCCAAAGTCAAGTTATGCAAGTTGATAATCGACCTTTGATCGAGGTTCATTGAAATTTGCAAAGAAACATCCACAACCCAAATACTTACTTCACATAAAAGGAACTAAGTGAATACTTTTTTCATATATCTAATTAAAAATTGTTTTTGTAGCAGATAATTGATCTCGAAATTCAAATTAACTTTATCATGGTTGCTATTTGACGGGAATTATGTAATCACTGAGAGTTTACCGGGAATCCTATTAGACTGAAAAAACGGGCAGTAAAACTTTTGCAGTTAGCCACGTTGCATGGCGCTAACTACCCTAATGCAATGAATTTTGCGGTTACGTCACCAGTATCGTCCAGTGCCACTCACAATAGCCCTCTTTTGGATGGAGGCCATGGTTTAGTTAGGAGTGGCCATAGGACCGAACCGAGGGTACGACTAGGAAAACGCTCCAGTATTTAAAAAATCAGGTAACCTTTTTATGGAAACGGGAATATGAAGCTCTTTATTAAGAAGAGCAAAATCCTCTAGAGAACATACCACTTGTTCCAGCAACACCACCGTTGAAGATAACCGATAATGCAGGTATGAGAAATATGAGATCAAAAAACAACCAAAAAGTTTTTCTCATGATGGTCAAATTAGCGGAAAATAATACTGCATTCCCTGATTTTCTCCCTGAAATCGATGATCTTTGGAATCTGAACTGTGTGATTAACGATTAAGCAGTCTCCCTGCTTAGCAAAAATAGAAGTTATCATACTTCAGTACGCCTGATCAGGACTCACGAGCGTATTGCACAGCTTCAGTTTAAAATTAAAACGGCTAGACGGCATGAATCAAATGCTCAGTGTGTAATTGGCTCCATAAAATCAAATTAGAAGTTTACTCCAAAAGTTAGGGCAGTTGCTTGCAATATATGAAAAGCAATTTACACGCTAAACAAGTGTAAACTGTTGACCATCAAGCAGCATTAGACGCAAAAAATTAGATCTCTTTTAACAGCCAAAGAGCATCTTGTAAAGCGAGTAGAGTAAATTTAGGAAAATTCCACCTTTTCCACTCAACCGACTCGTCATTTCAACAAATCGTCATGTGCCGTTAAACTCAGCCTAGTCGAGAAAAGATTCAAGTTTACTGAGAAAAAGTATGTGGAGATAGTTAAAAACTTTTTAGCGCCAGGACCAGATAAAATCAACAACTTTTGGTGTGAGAACTTCAATTCTACGCTCCACTATATAGCTCGTATATTTACTACTTTCTTAAACGGAGAACAACCCATCCCGCAGTGGTTAGACGAAGGACTCATGGGTCTGATCTGTAAGACCGGAGATTTATCTAGTCCAAAGAACTAACGGACCATACCTTGTTTAAACACCAGATATAAGCTATTCATTAGAATCTTGAAAGAAAGATTATTAATATCTATCGAGCTGGTATGGAGTGCAATAGTTGAACAACGCGGATGCAAGAGATGACTGGCTGGTTGCAGAGAAACTGCTAATAGATAGGTGTATTACGCAGGATTTTAAAAGGTATTGACGTAATCTCTCCATGGCTTGGATTGACTACCAAAAGGCATTCTATAAAACGAACTATGAGCTACTTATTAAGCTCTTTAAGTACTTAGAGGTACATCTAGAAATAGTAGACTATATGAAAGAGCTTATACTTTTCTGGCAGACAATATTGATCATAACATAAAAAAAAACAAGTGACTACAAGTTATGTCACATATAAAAGGGGGTCTCTCAAGGAGACTCTTAAAGTCCGATAATTTTCTGCATCACCCTTTTACCTCTATCTATTCTGCTCCACGGCAAAAGTTTTAAGTACCTATGTGGCCCGCCAAACAGAAGAGAATTTAAGGTTAATCACCTTTTATACAAGGATAACCTTAAACTCTTTGCTTCTTGAAAAGGGAACCTTCCAATTCTTGTGTCAACACTAAATAGGAACTCTTAAGCCATTGGCATGAGCTTTCGACTGGGCCAGTGCGCCTGCGTCCATCTACACCAAGAAAGACTAGAAAATACATTAACGCGTGAAGATTAGGACCTTCAACGTGTGGATCGTCCTCCTCGTTTATCTTAAGCTCTTTCTACAGCAAATTCGTGAGCCTGGGAACTGCGCTTGGTTAATATTGATCGTTGTCACAAGTGTTACAGCAACGAGAGAATTTAAACGTCTCCAAGACTAACAGGTTGCTAAACGAAAACGCCGAAGGCCGCCAAAGTCCTGTTAGTTCTTCATCGTTGTCCACGATTCCCTAGAGCGAGAGGAAGCGAGAGTTTGTTGTACTAGATTATTTATGATGGACAACTTTCCTTACATTCAATATATATTATGTATGACCTAGATCTTTCCAGGCCTAATAAAACTTTTAATTTTTATAAAATTTCCTAAATCTTTTTGTTTTGTTTTATTCTATTTTACATTAATTTCTAATGTTGTTTGCCCGATATCTAAACGTTTTTCTTTTATTTTGGTTTTTAATTTTACGGCCTCATAAGCATATGTTTCCTAGGGTTTCATTCTCGTGGTTAAATTTTTGAATCCTCTTTATAACAGAAACTTTAATAAAGTTGACTTCATACGAAATATATTTAATTATAGTCTTAAAGACAAGAACTCCCTCTATAAAAACAGCGTATGTTATAATTTTAATTTTAGGAACTTCTCAATCAAAATTTGGTTATTAACTTTTCTTTTTATTTATTTAATTATTTTCTTTTAATGTACACTCTGCTTTAATATATGTTAGCTCTCTAAAATTAGCAGTGTTCAATTTTTCATTAGGCAACCTTCCGATCATGTTTTATGGTTATTTATTTTAGAAATAATGGGTTTTATGTAATCAATTTTGTTTATTGTACTTAAGCTAAGTCGTTGGGTTGGCTTTTGGCACTGTTTTCTTTTTTTCCTTTGCTTCTTTATGATTAGAGTACGATTGTGGTTTCTCCTTCGTATTTCTACCCTTTATTATGTCGGAATGCAGTTGCATTTTACTCATATTCCTCTCGTTGAGCGGACAGAGTCTGTGTGTTGCGATAGTTATTTCACTTATTGCAGGCGGCCCACGGCGAGCCTAAATGAACTACAAATAGAGATGACAAGAGAGTTTTTATAATATTTTTGGGTTTCGTTCTAGAATGCTACAGAAACAATTTTCAAGAAAAATTAAAATAAGTCTTAGAGCCGATTTTTTATTTTTTATTGCTTTAATGTGATTTCTTTAAGTAATTTGAAAAAAAGGATTTATTTTTTAAATAAGTTATGTTTAAAGTACAAAACTGATATTTATTATTCTTTTAAACTCTCTTCACTTATACCTCTGAAAAATGACATATTACTCACATTTGGTTAAATTGACCCCTGCTGACTTCTGAAATGTTGTCATAATGATTGTATACATGGTTTGAACTGGACAAAATTCCTTCTGGAATTCCTTCTAGGTTTTTGCTGACTGCAATTGTATTTCATTTTCTGATATTCCTGTCAACATAGTAGTGTCTTTGTTACTTGCAGGACACCCATTTTCTAATAGAAATATTTCGGAAATTGTGAGAAATTTGTATTCTTATGATAGATGCATGCGTCGCTTCGAGGTATGCATCTACTTTAATTCATGGGTTCTTACGCGTAATTCTTTATGTATATCTTATCGATCTCTGCTTTAACTATGTATGTTTGCTTGTCTAAAATTCAGCTTAAATTATTCTGTCTGATGTAGAGTTCTTAAATCTTATTTACATATTCTTCTCCATCTTCTAATTTGAGGAATCCAACTACTGGTCCTAGAATATTTTGCGAAAAATTCCCAATTGTATGAAATATGACTATGCTTCAATAACTCTGTGTTAATTGTATAGATTCCAGCTTCTCTTAAAATAATGTGGAATTTTCTTTTAAAGTTTGAATCTCGTACTGCATGAGGTATCCTGGAATTATGGAGAATAGTAGGCATATTATCAGGTTCAACTGATTGCAACTTAAAGTGGTTTTAGGCATTTTCGTATGCATATCTATAAAGAGAACTAACTCAATAATCATTCTCATTCGGCCAAATGTAATTTTTGTTATGATGTTATCAAAAGAGGGTTTGAGAAGGAAACCTCAAAATCCCATTCCTTGCCTGCGCATAAAACATAGATATCGTTTGTCTGATTGACACCTTGGCTACTTTCTTCACTAAAGAAAAAAAAACATCTGCCAGTATATTAAACATTTTCATAGCAGCATCGCGCTCTGCTATTCTAATTTAAATTTTCTCATCGCCAGATGTGATAAATAAATTTCCACGCTTAACAACTCTCACGACGCATTTGCCTAACTATTTTTTTTATTATGTGGGGATCCCTCCTCCCTATGTATGCTATAATACGGCTTCGACAATTTTTCTTCCGCAGTTAGTTCCTCCAATGAATTCTTGTCAAACCTTATTTGCACTATTTGACACTTGGGTTAATATTATTTAAAGTTACTCATAAGCAACTTTTAGTTTGTCTACATGTTTTTGAAAGTGTTTCGCGTCCATTGTTTCGAGGATAGCGGTATCTTTGTCTAGCATTTCTGTAATTGTATAAGGCCCATGAATTGTGCTATCTAATTTGTTAGTCTTTGTTTCCCTTTTCACGTATACCTTGTCTCCTAATTTTCCAGTAGAAGAGTTACATTTTCTGGCATAGAGTTGTTTAGATCTGTATTTGGCTCTAAATAAATTTATAGCTTTTAAGTTTTTGATTTCTATTAATCGCGACATTAATTCTTATAAATAAGACCCGAAAGTTTCCAATTTTTCATAGGAAAGAAATATTGACTCAAACGGTGTAAATTTAGTTTTTTCATGAATTGATGTATTATAAGAAGACATGGCAACGGGTAGTAACCCATCTCAATGATCCTAATAGTCCGCGTATGACCTTATATGGTATACTAGAATTATATTGAATGACTTTTTTCTAACGATCCGTTTGATTCGAGTCTATAGCCTGACGTGGTTATTTTTACAATATTTCGATAAGTTATCTTGCCTTGTAAGGATATGTCAATATCTATCTGAAGTTATCGGCAATGGTCGGACAGTGTCGAGTGCTACTTTAGCGAATGCATCAACAGGTGTATCTGTGATGATCATGGATTCGTGAATTTTTTCTCGAACAATTTTTTGTTTTTGCAAGTACTTCATTTTCGTGTGAATTCAGTAACTTGTTCTTTCATTCCAGGCCAAATAAATCTTTCTCTTATTTTTCCCTTAGGTTGGTTGACAACTCTATGTCCTTCTATTTTACTTTGATGGTATTCGATTATTATTTCATATCGATCTTCTTCTAGAAGTGTACACACCGTACCATGGCATATCATAATTTAAATATCGCTATCTTTAAAAATTTCCTTTAAAATATGACATTTCACCTGTTGACAAATCGTCCGTTAGATGTCCTCGATTTAAAATTCTCAGACAGCTTAGATTTTCTCTTTCTGAGGCTACACGCAAATTATGAAGACCAATTTTGAAATTTATCTTTCGTAAATTATCAATCATGGGTACTCGAATTACTACGTATTTCTGTTTGACTTAGTTCTTCTTACCGTATTTAGTAATTTGCGGTTATTGTTGATAATTTTTTTGAATTCTCTGTTGTTTGATGGAACCTTGTTGATAATGCTTGTAATACTCCACAAGTAAATGGACGGAATTTTTCAGAGCTCTCTGTAGTAGTAGCCGGTGAAGGCTCAAAAGTTAAACTTCTGTGAGATTCGGTTTCAAGTAGTGCTTTCTGTAATGAGGATTTAGCTTGGTTGTTTTCATCATTGGGTCCTCCACTGGCGATAGTTTTTTCTTTAAGTACCTGAAGTCCGTTGGGGGCCCAGTTGATTACTGAGTTTATTCTTCATACGAATTTACTTTCACTATCTGGTTCCAGTTCTTCAATGGCCTGCGGGATTCCTCGGTTATCTTTTTCTTCCGATACAGCAATTATAACTCCATGCTCTTCTGTTTTCTTCTCCTTCTTCTCATTTCTTGCGTGTATTCAGCAATTCGTCAAATTGTGAAAATGCACTTCTTAGTTCTTCTCTGAATGGATTTAATGCGCTATTAATTTCTTAGGTTTCGTTATTGCTTTTTTGTCTTCTTCTGTTGCGCTGTCCTCGCTATCAATTTATCGAGGGTTGACTTTTATTATGACACTTTGTTGTCCCTGTAACATTACTTTTTCTGGTTTCTGGCTTGCTTTAGATTCTTTCTGATTGCATAGCTTTTGAAAACTTTCTTTAATGTTAATTGTAGCACTTTTGGGTAGATCTCGAATAGAAAGCGCCGTTAAAGGTGCTTCTAGAATAGATAAACCACTATGTGCCTTTTGCAGTATAGGGGGTTCCGTCAAACCGTGATCGTTGGAACTATATTTTAATTTTGAACTGGATTCTTGATAATAAGGTTGAAATTTATTTCTTTTGTCTCCTACTTGTTGTCACAGCAGTCGTTTGTTTATACTACTTTCATTCAAGGTGCTAGCAGATGTCGAAATGGACTTTATCCACTTTTTGTCATCCCTAGGCTTCATCGCCATTTATTGGCAATTTGTTTGAATGAAAATTCTATATTTTCTGGTTGAATTAACAAATTTGCTTCTTTTAACCTGCTGAGAAGGCGTTTCACTTTCTTCCCATGTTTTTCCAAAGTCTCGGCATGAATGACTATATCATTGAGATCTATAAGTCGCACGAAAGTAGCTTGTGAATTTTGTAATCCCACAGGCATTCTAATATATTCGTAATTTTTATTCAGAAATGGAAAGGCTGTTTTGGAACTATATTCTGCGTTTATTTCTATTTGCTGAAACCCTCTAACTGAATCAAAGACAGTGAAATATTAAGCTTTTTCTCGTTGATCCACTATTTCTGTAATATTTGGAAGGTATTAAGTGTCTCCACTAGTCTTTTCATTTAATAGTCGAAAGTAAATTACTACTCTTTATCTTCATTTTCCTGTATTGTCCATCTTTTTGGGAATAATCAACATGGGGAAGTTGTAGGGCGATTTTGAACGTGCGATGGCTCCTTCTCTTAGCATTCTATCAATTACAATTACTGTTTCTTCCTTTTGTAACGGAGAAAATCGATAGGGCGAACAGGAATTGGTACAATTTTGCGTTTACTTAAGTAGAACTGAATGATTTTCCAGTTAAGTGAAGTACTTCCGGACATTCCTGAACAATTTTAATCACTTGATCTTTCTTTTTCTTTGTGTAAATGTTCTAATTTTAGGAGCCCAAAAATTTCTTGTACCCTATTTTTGGCTATTTTTAAGAGCATGACTTATCGCGATCTCAATTTAATGGGTAATTTTTCTAGTCCTGGTTCTTTGTAATCTAAAATCTCGAATGCATTACTATAGTGTTGTGCCAGAATGATATGTCTACTTATTCCATACGGAGGAATTCTCGTCCTGAGATTCCATCTGTACTAAGGAAAAATCTGGAGAAACTACGTGAAACAATATTGTGGACTCTTGCAAGTTTAATTTTAACGTGCCTATAGATCAGATTTCATCTGGCGTGTTACATGTAATATCTATGGAATTACTTTCTGTGACTATTAGATCACCATCTAATGAATTTAATTTAATTATGTTGACATGGGCTCCGGTATCAACCTGAAATTTGGCCTTATTTTTCATTAAGTATACTGATAAAAATTCCACTACTGGGGATTCTTGAGTGCAGTTGGTTTCGAGGAATGGTCTTGTGTTATTAAAATTCTGACGCTCGTCCTTGGCGTAAGCCGTCGTTGCGTCGGAACGGTAAGTGAAATTATAGTTTAAAGCCTACTTGTTTGTAGAGACAGGAGATAGTAAACGCTGTGGATTATTTGATCCTCCATAAGAGTGATTAGAATTAGAATTAAGATTAGGATATCTACCAGGTGTATACATATGAAACCGGTATTTTTTCAAGAAAAAAACATTTATTTCAAGAGAATGATAACAAATATTTTATTCAAAGTATGCGCCCTCGCTG
>NC_046660.1:9648488-9655391 GCF_010883055.1 Belonocnema kinseyi | reverse complement strand
CGCCAATTAGCACAAATGGTAAGTTCCGACAGTGCCTACAAGTGTGCCTACTGGCCGCTAAATGGCAATACCGGTTTCATATGTATACACCTGGTATTACCTTGCGTAACCGTATTACGAAAATAAGGATGGAAATGGTAAGGCACATAAGGATATGAATAAGGCGGGGCTTAGTTATTTGGGGAGTTAGATCATCTGGATGAATAAGAATCCTTTATTATTCCAGAGTTGTAAGCCTTTGATTCTGAGATTTTATACGAGTCTAGAGTGAATGCGAAACGAACATGAAGACTAAGGCTACGGTCCATTGGTCCTGAATGACTAAGTTGCGAATATCCTGATTCGCCATGACAGTCTATAGGGTATGTAAGGTTCAAATAATGTCTTCCCTCATACTCAAGCGCTAGTTTCAGAACTGAATTTAAAGTTTTAGGGTTACTTGTTTTAGTCGAGACCGATATACTATCAGGCAAAAGCGCTTGAAGGCCTCGAGCGCACAATCATTAAGGGGAGCTAATAATTGTTTAACATTAGGATATTTATCTTCGAGAGCTGCCCGAGATCCTGATTCTGAGAAAATAACTCTGTGGAAGAATTTACTAAAATTTTGCTCTTGGTTCATTCGAATAGTCGAGATTTCATGTAAATACCATGAATAAGTTAAGGAAAATCTCACCTTGGATGATGAACTTTTCTAATTTTACTTTTTTGATAAAAAAGTAACATATTTAAAATAAACTTCTACATTATAGATATTCAAATTTATACTAGAAAGCTGTATTCATTCATAAAAAATGGTAAAAGCAAGATGGTTAACTGTCTTCTTATAGACCTAATTATGTGTTTGTTTCTTCCATGTGTTGAGAAGAGAATATTTTAAGAAACTGTAAAAAAATTTTCAATGATTTAAAAATTTTTAAAAGCGAGAGTGACAAATTTAAAAGCAATTTTTCTAATTCTGGGAGATTTTTCGAAAGTTTAGAAATACTTTCAGTCATTTCGAAAAATATTTAAAAATTCCAGCATGGTTTAACAGATTAAAAATATTTTAGACCTGAAAAATTTCCTTAAATTTGCAAATAATTTTCGAATTTCTTCTAAAATTCAATCAATTGTAGATATCTTTTAAGCATGCTGGAATTTTTTTCTCAAATTAAAAATTCCGTTAATTAAAAAAGATTTCTAAAAAAAAACCTTCTCATAACCCTTTTTTCTCTTAATTTAATTTTATTTTTTTGACTCAATGATCCTTTCAAGTTAAAAGTTTATATTTTATTGTAGAAATTTCACTTTCTTTTGTTAAAAATGCAACTGTCTATTTTGAGAAAAATGTTGTGTTTGAACGAGGATTTAATCTTTTCGTTGGAAATTCATAACTTATGAGTAGCGAACCCCTAAAATAAACTCGAGATACACTCTAAATGAATTTTGAAAATAATTCGAATGTACATGAAACATTTTGTGTATCACCATGTTGATGAGAAAAGTACCTTATTTCTAAAGTGGACATTTACGTCCATATTACATATGCTGAAAATGTATAAAATTGAAGTTCGCAGACGTCACTATTATTCTCTATTTTTCAGCAGGAATGGAATAGCAGGGTGTTGCAAAAAATAGTTTTTCGAAATTTCTGTTTTATTAATTGTTAATTTCAAATTTTTAATATAAAATTCTTTTATTTTCATGGTTCATATATTTATCCATCAGCATTAATTGAATAACTTGGATTAATTTGATCGGTCTTAATGTAACGAACGTGGCCGATTGGATGCATATGTGGCGTTGCAAATTCTTCTCTGTATCCGTAATGCGTTATTTCTGCATCGCCAGTCGTGAGAACCCCTTCGAGTCTACGAGGAACCATACCTTCTCTTATTACAAAAACGACGAATTCTGGGAGAACGCCACTATGCACTCTGTTTTTATACTCGCTATGAGACGAAGAGTGTTTGAGAGATGCATATAAACGTTCGCTTCCATCCATGTCAACAATAGCGTAGCCAAATAGACCATTGCACGTCGTAAAAGTTTGAGTTAGGTAGGAGTTCTCCATACAGCTCATGCCTTTCTGCAACCTTGCTACCTACTACCTTTGCTAGTACAATCTTTTTTTGTGGACGATTCGTACGATTAGGAGCTGGATTTTGAATTCCAATACCATGGTTATGTACATGATTCGACCAAGTAACTTGATCTGTAAAACGTAATTTATGAAATTTTGTATACTAAGAAATTAACTATGAGTCATAAGATAAGCACCTAGGGCTTAGACAGCAGAATGGAGCATTATAATTACCTGGATTGGGATTTGGAAATATGGTTTGACGACGCTCAAGGGGTTGCTCTGGCATGGCCAGAAATTTAATTCTAGGCTCACGAACTCGACCGCGACCACCTCTACCACGCCCAACTTCACCACCATTATTCATAGCATCATCTCCTTTGAAAAAGAATCTTATGACATTTTTGTAAACTGGATGATAAGCACATAGGCAGTGGTACAGAGCATTAGCATTACCAGATTGATTATTTTCAGGTACAGTAGCAGCTCTACCACGACCGCCTGTACCGTCATCACTTGAACCACCGATTTCTGTAAAAAGAGATTTATGATATATTTATACACTCGAAGTAACTTTTACAAGACAATTACTTAGGGAATGAGATTTTTTGTTGCGTATTGCCACTCTTGCCTAACACCTTTCAAATCCTCTGCGCCTTTTTCTTGTTTTATTTATTTAAACCGTTTCTTCTATAAGTGCCCTGCACTATTTTCCACCGATTCCTCTCCCATAAACCTCTTCACTTAATGCTTTCTTCTCACATAATTCATTTTGCCCTTACCTAATGCTTTTATTATATTTTTCGTTACTCTATCACGCCTCTTACCAAACCCCTTTTTGAGGGGCTCGTGAATGAAAAATCTCAAATGACTGCGCTGAAGGGCTCAGGAAGGTCTTAGGCTACTCTGATTTTTTCTGAAGATTGCTGTTCGTTAAAAGTTCCGGAAATATCGAAAATTCCGGTAATCGCAACAAAATTTTGGCAGTCATTATAAGAAATCAATTGAGATTGCCGCATTCATAGTTTTTAGAATTCCAGATTTCTCATTGAATAGCCCGTCGCTACTTTTTTTCATAATTATCGGCCACATAATACCGCGTAGAATTCTACGAAATCTATCAAATCTATGAAATGAAAAAGTTCTAAAAAGTAGAAAAATACTATTAATTTCACGAATAAAAGAAATTCCTCGAAGTACATGACATAAGTAATCTTGGGGATCGTTCAAGTACTATCACGTAAAAGTAAGTCTACATCAAGTCACCTAATGAATTTCGAAGGTTGTTTAGAATTTTGATAGAAATCCCCGTGTTCGTTTTCTCTTTAGTTGGAGAAAAACACCAATAATAATTTTATAAAACTCTCAAAGAACTTAGGAGATAATAAAAATTGAAAATTGCAGACCATTTTTTAAACTTCATGGCTTCAGTGATTCGGGGAATTAAAAAACAAAAATTTTTGCATAGCAATTTTAAAATTAAAGGCCACCTGAAATGTCGTGATCGTAAATCGTCTTTTGTTAAAACTCCTTCGGCTTTAACGAACAGATTCTCATCGCGTGTCTCGAAAGAAAAAAGTGGTGAATGTTGATTTTCAAACATAATTTGAAAACAATTTGGTATCAAACATTTCATTGTTACTTGTGTCTTTTTGTCTGAAAATGTAATTTTTTCATTTGGAAATTTGTGTTCACGATAAAAAAATATACGATTAATGAAAAATGTAATTATAAAATATTTGTAGTTTTTTTTTCGACGAAGACCGTTTGTCTGCTTATTTTAGTTTCTTGTTTGAGTCGTTTGTCCAAAAAGTGTATCTTTTATTTTAAATGTTATTTTTACGAATTAAAAAAAACTACGCGTCACATCAAAAAGTGATTTATAAGGCATTTGCAAATCTTTTTTTGGTGCAAATTTTTCTTTATATATTTTCGTATCTTGCAGAGGTTGTCCGCAAAATGAAATTTTGTATATTGTATTATGTTACGTGGAGTCAAAATTTGACTTTTCATTTTCGTTTGTTTTTTAATTTGAAAATAGCTATAACTTTGTTAATTTTCAGATTATGGAAAAAAGTTTTAAAGAATAAAATCGTCCAAATCCTTGAGCACTATACACCTTTCTAGAACAAGATGTATTCTGAACACTGAGCCTACCAGGTACACTTTTCAGAATGGCTAGAAGTTCGAAAATCAGTTGAAGAATCTTACATTTTTATCGTGAGAAGAAGTTCCTTTGGAAAGATTGATTATAAACACATTTACTACCAGGTTTAATTTTTAGAATTTAAAGACCTTTCAAAAGTTATCAAGGTAGCGACATTTCATTCGTAAACGCCCTGTAGTTGTCGATTTTCAAAAAAACTTTTCTTGCTGTCAATGTTAAATTATGCAAATTAAAAATCGATCCTTCATTGAGATTTATACAAATTTTCGAAGAAACATCCACAAACCAAATACTCGTTTTACAAAAACCTTATCCTCATTTTTTGTTCGACTTTCAACCGAGCAGATAACGTTAATTATTCGCTCGAATTTGGTCGAAGCAGGGAGTAGAGGAAAATTGTGTGAGAGAGAGAGGTTTAATAAATTAATTGAATTGAACATAAATTCAAATACATTTAATATTTATTTTAATTTCTTTTGTTGCGATTTCTTGAATATGATTGATTAACTGATCCGTTGCTCAATCAAGGTGTAGAGAAAGCCTCGCCAGTATCTTGTTGGTTATTGTTAAGGATCTTATATCCTTGTTGTCTCACCGAGTGGGAAAATCTCGCCAGAGAATTGGTTGACACTTATTGCTGTTTTCTTCTTACATCAAGGGATGGTGTTGGAAGATTTTTGTTTTGAAGTTAGTGGGACTCACATATAGAATTAGGGACCATAGCACAAACAAACTCGCGTAATCCAAATTTTTGCACAATGTTCCGACACGAAAATTTCAGTTACAGATAATATTTAGGCATAGCCTACGGCGGATGAACTTAATAGACTGCATGACTGACCATTTTTTTAGGGGTTTATATAGCATAAAACTACCCTTAATTGGTGACTATAAAAGTAATAAATGCGCTACCCATTATCGTGCCTAAAACCATTATTGCGTTTGCATGAGTCACGATTTACATTGGGCGTTAGATATTGATCGGAGTTTCTTTCGACAAGTGACGGGACGTCACATCTCCCCTCTTACTTTTTTTTTTTTGAACAAGTGCATGAAATGGACAGGTTCAAAAGCTTTTTGTATGTGACATGTGGATTTAATCTTGCAAATATTATACAAATTTAAAAATTCTATTGCATTCCGTCGAATTAGTTAGTTTTCGCATACATTGATCAGTTTTACTTATGCAATAATTGATAAAATAATTTTACAATTAATACACACAAGAACAATTTAAATTTTATATTCTAAACAATTAATATATAGGAAAAGAAAAAAAAATTTCGCATTCGTAGTGATTAATGTCCTCTGATTTTATATTTATAATAAGTAGCATACAGGATTAATATTACGCTACGTTGAACGATTTATTACAATTGTTCGTAGATAATTCGAATATGATTTTTAGATATAGTCTTCTAATCTTAAAGTTTAAAGATACGCATTAAAGCTATCGCTCTTTTTTATGATAAATAATAGTTTTTATTGTAGTAAAATTTTATTCACCGCGTGACATCTCCCCTCCTTAAATTTCAACGGGGTAATAAAATGGATGCGTTTAAATTTTTATTAGCTACAAGGGAACAATTTTTTTTTATTTTGTAATTATTTTTTTTCTATATTATCAAATGATACAAAAAAAATACGACTTATAACATTTATTATGTGCTAAAAGTAACACAGCCTATATGATGGCTTCTAAATTATAATTAATATTTTCACGAAATTTAGCTTAGAGGTACATATAATTATATATTTAGAATTTCTGCTTGTTTTAGGGAGAGAGGAAGAGACTGCTGTATCATTTTATATGTGTCAGTGTAAGTCTCTTCGTCTCACTCTACTTAGTCACGTTCACTTGGTGTGTTTATGATATTTAAATGAGTAGACCTGATTTAATTATTTCTAGACAAAGCTAAATTTAGAATGTATATTATTTTATTTTATAAGAAATCGCATATTCTCTAATTTTCTTTAAAATTTTTGTTTCGTTTAGGTCGATTACAATGACTTGATCGGTGCCCTCTTTCGTAACATCTTTGGCAAGCATTAGTCCATTTGAACAATTCAATTGGATCTGAACCAATTATATTCATTTCGTCTCGATGTACAGATAATTTTAAATCGAGATTTAATGTTTCTTCGCTAAACACATAATCTTTATAAAGGGCTTCTAATAATTTTTGCGCTGCAATTTTTTTTGTTTCTTTCTTTGATGGATCTTTTTGTCCTATACTAATGTATATATTATTATTTTTAAATATAGTATATTCTACTATAAAAATTGCTTCACTTATTTCTGTGATTTTGTAGGTAGGTTTTGAAAAATTATATTCTACACTTATTTCATTCAAAGTTTGAACTGGTTTAGTAGTAGCAGTGATTTTTCTTGCCATTTTTGCTTCTTACAATTTCTGAAAAAGTGATATTTGTAGTAATAATAAAAAAAAAATAAAAATCAAGTAAAATATCAGTTAATTGTTTCATTTTATTATTTTTTATTGTAAGAATTTCTTTCGTTAAACTAGCGTGCTAAGGGCAAATTCTGATATTAAATACATTTGCCATAGAAGTTTTGATTGAAAATTAGTGATAGAAAAACAAAAATTTATTTTATTTTATTTTTTATTTTATTTATTTATTTATTTTATTTATTTTATTTTATTTTATT
>NC_046660.1:9643910-9648388 GCF_010883055.1 Belonocnema kinseyi | reverse complement strand
TTTTTTAGGAATAATAATGCAAAAATAAATTATGAAGAAAGACAGTTAGAAATTAATGATAAAAAATACCCTTTTAATTGTCAGGAAACTATCACACTGCCATCAAGGTCCATATCTAGCTTTTATATCAATATAAAAAATAAAGACAAGAAAACAGGTTACATACTCGTACCACAACTATCATATGACCCGTTAGTTTTCATTGGAGATGCAATTGTAACAAATAATCATGGCAAGGCATATTTGAGAGTAGCAAATACACATGAACATGAAATAAAAATCCCTATTCCCAACGTTGAATTAGAAGAATTCACCAAAAAATTAATGAACGTAGATGAAGATGAACCACGTGAAAACCATTTAGATTTTTCAACACAATTTTTTCAAGAAATATTAACCAACAAAACATATAAGGTTAATCATAATAAACCCAACAATACCTCAGACCACAACAGAGTAGATAAAATAAGGCAATTACTACGCCTGGATCATTTAAATCCAGAAGAAGAAAAACATGTCGAAAAACTCATTTCATTACACGCGGACGTATTCCATATACCAGGTGAACCATTAGGAGCAACAAATATATTACATCACACAATTCCAACTGTTGGTGATCAACCAACCTTCACAAGGCAATACAGACATCCACCAGCACATAAAGAGGAAATTACGCAACAAGTTAATGAATTGCTTGAAAATGAAATAGTAAAACCTTCTCAATCCCCATATAATACACCAGTTTGTATAGTACCAAAGAAAAACGGAAAAAGGAGAATGGTTCTAGATTTTAGAAAACTTAACGAAAAAACTATCGGTGACTCGTGCCCCTTGCCTAATATAATTGACATTCTAGATCAGTTAAGATCAGCACAATATTTTTCAGTGTTTGATCTTACTTCAGGCTTTCACCAAATTAGAATGAGCCCGGCAGACTCACATAAAACAGCATTTTCAACACCTTTTGGACATTATGAATTTAACCGAATGCCCTTTGGATTGAAAAATGCACCTGCAACATTCCAGCGTTTAATGGATCTAGTATTAACAGGATTACAAGGATCCAACTTATTTGTTTATCTAGATGATATCGTCTTATATGCAAACAATTTAGAAGAGCATGAACTAAAATTCAATAAATTAATTGATAGACTGCGAAATGCGAACCTGAAGCTTCAACCTGATAAATGTGAATTCTTACGACATGAGGTAATATATTTAGGGCACATCATTGACAAGGACGGTGTACATCCAGACCCTAAAAAACTTGAAGCAGTAAAAAAATTTTCCCATTCCTAAAAATCGGAAAAATATCAAACAATTTTTAGGATTAGCTGGATATTATCGTCGTTTCATCGAAGGATTTTCTAAAATTACAAACCCTCTAACTCAGCTTTTAAAAAAAGATACCCCTTTGAAATGGGCTGAAAAACAGCAGCTTGCATTTGACACACTCAAGGAAAAACTTTGCGAAGAACCAGTTTTACAACGGCCAAATTTTTCTAGGCCATTTATTCTAACAACGGACGCATCCGGCTATGCAATAGGAGGAATTTTGTCACAAGGAAAAATCGGTAAGGACAAACCAATATCTTATGCCTCGCGAACGCTTAATGAGAGCGAAAAAAAGTTTGACACATATGAAAAAGAAGCATTAGCCATTGTTTATTGCGTACAATATTTTCGCCTCTACCTGTATGGACGCAAATTTACTTTGGTCACTGATCATAAACCTTTAGTATGGTTTCAAAATTTAAAAGACCCATGTTCACGCGTTACAAGGTGGAGGTTAAAATTAGCAGAATACGATTTTGACGTAATATATAAGGCAGGAAAAACAAACGTTAACGCGGACGCTCTTTCAAGGAATCCAGTAGATAATTTTAAGAAAACTGAGGCGATTGAAGTAAAATTAATATGACTGAATGACATTAAGGATAATTTAAATATAGATAATAATCACATAATGGTAGAAAATTTATATTGTTATGAAAACCCAGATTATAATTATATCGAAGAAAATAATACGAATAATGAAGAATATGTACAATCGGAAAACGAATTTAATTATGAAAAACTATTTCATGCAAACGATGAAAAATTATATGAAGAGAATTCTGTAAATTATTATTTAAGAGATATATTATCAAAAATCAAAATTATATCTAAAAAATTGACAGATGTTAATATTGATCCTCAAGACGAAAAATGGAAAACAATGCAAACTAGGGGACAATTAAAAAAGCATAATGAGGTAAAGGAAAAAGAAATTAAGAATCAAATTGAATTAGAAAATATCCCCCTCCCTTCCCACCCTGAAAAATCAAATTTAAATCCTGAAAAAAGAAAACGAGGTAGGCCTACAAAAATTTAAAAACAATCTTCTGAACAAAAAATGGGAAAACCAAAATTAAAAGAGAAAGAATCTCAAAGGAAGAAAAATAAAAAAGGTAAGCAAATTGAATCTGAAGAATGTTCAGAATCTGAATCTGATCCGGAATATACTATTGATCAAAGGACTAGTTCTAGAAATAAGAAAAAGGAAGATAGGAAACAAAAACAAGATAAACAAATAAATAATTTAAATAATGATTCCGAATTATTTTCTGATATATCAAGTAATGAAGAAGAATTAAATTTTAAAGAAAATACAGATACGCAAGATCAAGATATAACTGAAAGATTATTTGAGCCAGCTATTTCCGAAAATTTGAACATAAATGACCCATTAGAAAATCTTCCTCCCCCCGAACCACCCCCGATCAACCCATGACACCCAGATTAGCAAATATGCCGATAAAAAATGTAATTGAATGCCGCGACCAATTAGCCATGAGAAAAAATAATTACGCATATTTTATTACCACAGACGGAAAACCTCGAGACAATGGTTCTGTACTTTTAGCAAAACGTGGAGGGCTCCCCAATTTCAAAAATTTACAAAAAGGATTAGCAAAAGAAATTCGTAAAGGTCAACAGTATCATATTTCATAACCCATTGAATCTGAAAATAAAACCAATTTAGAAGAAACTATAGAAAGTATTAAATTGTCAATTTAATCCTTTCACTCTGTCGTAGAAAAATTAAAATTAAGATCGATCAGTATTGCAAAAACTAAATATATTAACAATATACCATGGAAAGAAATACTAGCTACATTAAAACTTGCATTCCTGGATTCTGAAACCAAAGTTATAATTTGTCTAGGGATCACGCAATATCCCACTGAGGAGCAACGGAATCAATTAATGGAGGAAGCACACTCATCAGTAGTCGGAGAACACAAAGGTGTAACGAAAATTTACAATAGGATTAGGCAAAGATATTACTGGGAAAATATGAAACTAGACACTCAAAAATATATTCAATCTTGCTTACAATGTCAACTAAAGAAACTAGTTAGAGTCAAAACAAAAAATCCAATGATAATTACTGATACACCAGGAACAACTTTTGAAAAAATTAGTATGGATATTGTGGGCAAATTACCAAAAACCAAATCAGGACATGAATATATATTAACAATACAAGACAATTTTACTAAATATTCTCTAGGTATCCCACTTTCAAATCATCAAGCTAGCACGGTAGCTGATACTTTTATTAAAAAATTCATCTATATTTACGGCTCACCAAAAGTAGTATTAACAGATCAAGGTACAGAATTCCTAAGCAACCTAATGAAAAAAATGGCCAAGCGATTTAAAATCAAGCAATTCCGAACTACAGCATTTCATCCACAATCTAATGGATCACTTGAAAGGTCACACCATGTTTTAAAAGAATATTTAAAACAGTTTATTAATAAAAACGAAGAATGGGATGAATGGATTGAGTTAGCTATGTTTTCATATAACATAAGTGTACACGAAGGAACTAAATGTACTCCCTATGAACTAGTTTTTGGGAAATTAACTCGTCTACCATCTAGTGAACCCCTTCCTGAATACGAAAAATTGGATACATACGATGGTTACATGACTAAACTAATAACAAAATTACATGAAATGCGAGAAGTAGCAAAATGTAATTTGATTGCAGCAAAGGAAAAATATAAAGAATACTATGATAAAAAAAGTAATCCACAAGATCTCAAAGTAGGAGATAGCGTTTTTCTTCCACAAGGAGGAGATTTAAAAAAATTAGAAAATCAGTATTCAGGACCTCATGAAGTATAAGAAATTTTGGGCAAAGGAAACATTAAAATAATGATAAAAAATAAACCCAAGGTTGTCCATATTAATAGACTTAGAATTTCACATATAAAACATTCTAATAAAATTGATAATAAATCAAATTTACACATATTAAAAATTTAAGAATAAAATAAAAACACAAAAATGTTAAACAATAAATTCTCTCAATTAACAGATTCTATATGAAAATGGAAACAAAACACTGTCAGAAAATAGATACTTTCTGCAACTTAATCGTCAGACAAGTAAACATATACGCACTATGGCCATATCTAATTTTT
>NC_046660.1:9642272-9643810 GCF_010883055.1 Belonocnema kinseyi | reverse complement strand
CAGAAATTACTGCTAATTTGGAACTCTCCTTGTTCCAGACAATGGAAATCGGAATAAAGGAAATATACACATAACAACTATCTCTTTACTAGAAGTAGGAGATTGTGAATCTACACAACCCAAGGTAGATACAACCGAAACATATATTGAATTAATACAATTTAGTGGTACCATTACAACATCAGTAATTCAATGCAAAATTGAAGTTAAAAGATCAATATTTTATTGCGTGACATCCACCCACATAGCAGTAGTAAGTAATAGTGAGGCACAATTCTTAAAAGAAATTTCACATGAAACATGTAAATTGATACATGCAACAGGAACATATAAAGTAAACGATAATTTAATTATTTCTGACATACCAATAAATCAAACTATTAATCGCCCAGTAACCTCAGCAGGAGAAATTCACACAGACGGAACTTGCTATGGAACAGTACTCAGATCCTTTTGGTACCAGGAAATGGGTAGTAGTGACTGGTACAATTTAAATCAGACTATATGCCCAACAAGCAACTGTTCATTTTAAATCTGATAAATAACGTTTGGAATCAGGTGTAGCTTGCAAACTATCGCAAACATCATGCATTGATGAAAAAGGTGGATACAGCTTTTGGGACCCTTTACCAAGAGACATTTGTCATTTTAATGAATATGATTTACTATATGAAGGTCAAGCTACAAAAATACAAGATAACAGTACAAACGAAACATTATTCTCATTAACTACACAAGATATTACTTTTATTTTAGCACAAAAGGGATATTTTAGAATCTGTCAATATAATTTGGCAATAACAGAACACCCTAAACTCTTTGTATTAGAAACAAAACCTGGAATAACTTTTCTTCACAATAATAATCCAGCCATTAAAAACATGGATATATTTGCATACGTAAATTCAAAATTTATTTACGTGGAAAGACATATAAGAACTGAAGTCAAACGACTCTACAGTGATCTTCTATACCACCGTTGTACTTTAGAAACGGAAGTATTTAAAAACGCTTTAGCTTTAGCCACCCAAACCCCGACGAATTTGCTTTTAACCTTATGAAAGGTCCAGGTTACATGTCAGTCATTGCAGGTGAAGTAGTACATATTGTCAAATGTGTACCCGTAGAAGTAAGACACAGGAAAGAAAACGAATGTTACTTACAACTACCTGTACTGAAGGGAAATAATTCTTTATTCCTTAGTCCGCGAACCCACATGTTAACCATGACAGGTAATGAAACAAGCTGTGACCCATTTGTACAACCTATGTACCAAATAGGAGAACATTGGTATAAACTTTCACCAAATGCAATAGAATCCAAGGATCCAGAAATAATACAACCATTAAAAGAACCCACATGGAAATACAATAATCCAGCTTCCCTAGCAACCAGTGGAACCTACTCTCAATCAGATTTAGACAAATTACGCGACAACATAATGTTTCCTGCTGAAAAACCAATGGTACTTAATACTTTAGCAAGAGGAATTACAGGACAATCTACAATCACACAAGGAATATCAATAATGAACTTAA
>NC_046660.1:9630340-9642172 GCF_010883055.1 Belonocnema kinseyi | reverse complement strand
TTATACTACTATCGGAATGTCTTAATCTTTTTATTTTATTTAAAAAAGAATTTTCCTTTGGTTGACTTGGTCCTGGAGTTACCGATGTAAATTTTATCTCAAAATTTTCACCTTGCTTATTCAAAGTTTCCTTGCGATTAGGTTTCAAGTGTGCATTTACCAATTGTTCAACCCTTTGTGCTAATACAGGATTTCCTTTACTTTTGCTACGAGTTATAATTCCTTCATCGGAATCTAGATTAATGGGTCGCCCTGACATTTATACGTAATTTTCATACTTTTAAGAAAAATTTATACTAACATGTATACACATATAATAATCAGACAGTTCAATATATAATTGGATATATAGATAAATATATAAATAGGTAGATAGATAGATAGAAAACTTGGTAGATATTTGATTAGACAGGTAGATATGGAAATTTTTGGACTTTTTTTCAACCAAATTTTCACGACTTCTTTTTCTTGTATTTCTCTAGGTAGAATTACATTCTGTAATTTCTTACAATCAAAATTTTTTTTTTTTTTTTTTTTTTTTTTACTTTTCAAATTCTCCAAATTTTCAACTTAAATAACTTTCTGGTTTCACAGATTCCAATTCGTATATCTTTTTTTTCGAGATTTTTGAATAATTCAGAGATAAAAATATCTTATTTTATTTTTCCGACCTCATTACTTCTTAGATCTTATTGTGTTTTCAGATTTCTTAACCTTATTTTATTTTTTTAACTCATCAGAATTTCTTAATTCTTATTTTATTTTTATCTCAATTAATTCACACCTAAAAATAATTTTTTTTTTATTTAACCGGTTTCAGGATTTCTTAAATATTACTTTATTTTTCAAAATTTCCCAAGATATTTTAAATCTTATTTTATTTTTCATATTTTTCAGAATATTTTAAATCTTATTTTATTTTTCAACTTTTTCAGAATTTCTTAATTCTTATTTTATTTTAAATTCAATTAATTCATACTTAAAAATATCTCATTTTTTTATTTTACCGACCTCAGGATTTCTCAAATCTAATTTTAGATGTGAGGATTTTTGATTTCTTAAATTCTCATCATATCTTAAAGACTTGTTATTTTAAAATTTAATTTATTTTTATTATTTATTTTCTTTCAGAGGATTCCCTGAATTAATTTGATTTTTGAGTATTTGGATTTCAATTCATTTTATCTATTTAATTTTGTTTCGAGTTTCAAATGGCTATTTCAGCCTTATTTAACATAGATTCAAAAATTTCAGAAAATTCCTGCCATGAATTATTAGATTCAGAGTTTTTTGATTGTTTATGTATTTCTTCTTAAGTTCCTTAGATAATTTATCAAGTTCATTTCGAAGTTCAATATGTTGTTGATTTTCGCGTTTTCGTCTTTCAGCTGAGTGACTAATTTTACCACTTGTTGATGACAAATTTTGGAACATTCTATAATTGTTTAAAACAGTTCACGTGATTTTATTTCTTATTTTATCTGAAGAGTAAATTAATTGATCGATTGTTTCATGAAATTCACAGTAATTTTTTTATTGTTATTTACTTCCGGTGTTTTTACATAGGGTAAATAGAATTGTAGGATAAGTTTGTATGAAATGATGTACTGAATGTAACAAATTGCATATTTTGACTGCTATTCTTATATATTGAGAGGTAATCAATAACAGCACAGTGCATTTTCACGCATCTTGTGCCTGCTATAATTTTGGCTATCAATAGTCAAGACTTAACAGGAAAATATTTCTAATTATGACAGGCCCGGCCACTACAGCCTTGGTCCCATTGTAATATTTTGCAATTATAATGTGATAGTAGATTGCATATTCTGGCTGTTATTATGATACATTGAGAGCTAAATAATAACAGCACAGTGCATTTTCACTCATCTTGTTCCTGCTATAATTTCCGCAATCAATATTTAAGACTTAACAGAAAAAAATATTTCTAATTATGACAGGTCCGGCCACTACAGCCTTGGTCCCATTATAATATTTTGCAATTATAATGTAAATTTAAATTTACGTGTGTACTGTATAGTGTAGAAAAGTTTTTTCTCTCTCTCAATTTTTTGTTTCCCGGCCGATACACCAAAAATTAAGAGTATGTGACGTCTTGATAAATAATTAATTTACGTCACTTACCCAATTTATCCTTATTGTATCCTCATTTTTTGTTCGACTTTCAACCGAGCAGATAACGTTAATTATTCGCTCGAATTTGGTCGAAGCAGGGAGTAGAGGAAAATTGAGAGAGAGAGAGAGAGAGAGAGAGAGAGAGGGAGGTTTAATAAATTAATTGAATTGAACATAAATTGAAATACATTTAATATTTATTTTAATTTCTTTTGTTGGTTTACACGAGTTTTAGCATCATACAATTGTAAGTAAGTGACAGTCCAACTTCTCCAATAAGAAAGGGCAGCTTAAAGGAAAATTTAGGATATAAATATTTTATTTTACTTATAAATAGGAAGGAGTGAATTATAACGATATTATTCTTTAAGTCACCATTCTTTTTGTGTCTTTCTTGTATTTCCTTCAGCGATTTCTTGAATATGATTGATTAACTGATCCGTTGCTCAATCAAGGTGTAGAGAAAGCCTCGCCAGTATCTTGTTGGTTATTGTTAAGGATCTTATTTCCTTGTTGTCTCACCGAGTGGGGAAATCTCGCCAGAGAATTGGTTGACACTTATTGCTGTTTTCTTCTTACACCAAGGGATGGTGTTGGAAGACTTTTGTTTTGAAGTTAGTGGAACTCACATATAGAATTAGGGACCATAGCACAAACAAACTCGCGTAACCCAAATTTTTGCACAATGTTCCGACACGAAAATTTCAGTCACAGATAATATTTAGGCATAGCCTACGGCGGATGAACTTAATAGACTGCATGACTGACCATTTTTTTAGGGGTTTATATAGCATAAAACTACCCTTAATTGGTGACTATAAAAGTAATAAATGCGCTTCCCATTATCGTGCCTAAAACAATTTATGCGCCACACATTGACTTTTATTTGAGTAAGGCGACTATTAAAGTAATAAATGCGCTGCCCATTATCGTGCCTAAAACCATTAGTGCGTTTGAATGAGTCACGATTTACATTGGGCGTTAGATATTGATCGGAGTTTCTTTCGACAAGTGACGGGACGTTACACTAATAATTTAATTTGAAACTGTCTTAATTTTATGGAATAATTGCTCCAATAAAAATTTTAAATTCTTTTAATTTAAAAGAAAGTAATATATTAATTACTGAGACAGTATGTCTTAACATGCAAAAGTACGTTATTGAAAATTATGATTATCATAAGAATAAGTTGTGCCTTCTAATTGTTTTATACATTTATTAAAAATAATTAAATGCAATTAACATAGAAAATATAAGCATTTAGTTTATTCCTTTTCTAAAAAAAAAATAATAGACACGCGCGAGACTAATGGTAAAATGATAAAGCAAACGAAGCAAAATTAAAGAATATGAAAGTAAAGACTGTTCGACATTGCCTTCGTTGCTTAAACGCAAATTAAAAGATAATATATTGTTAACATTTATGAGAGTTAGTTGTTACGGCGTAAAAATTTCCATATGTTATACAATTATTTGTATTTGGACAAACTAACTTCTTATGGCAGCACTCTATTCTCTTTCTTTCGAATCATGACCTGATCAACATTGAATACCAATTATCCGGTAACCTTCCAACCAGACCGACTGCCCCGTAGAATTGTCGTATTAACAATATTAAGGCGATTGGGATAATATAATTTTACAAAGCGATGTTAACTCATTGGCCAATAGGCTTGTTGCTATTTTAACGGAGGCCTTCGACAAATTCGCGCCACTTTTTGTTCCAAAGTCACACAAGGAAGCTGCACTATGGCTTACGGCGGAAATTAGAGAATGAATGAGATCCCGAGACTCAAAACGTAGACTAGCTAACAGAATGAAAAATCCCCTTATTTAAACAGAATTTCGTAAATTTCGTAACCTAGAGAAAACTAAAATTAGAGACTCACACAAGCAGTATAATTTCAATGCTATCAGCAAGAGGAATAATAAGAAAAATGTATGGCATTTACTGCGAAATTTGCGACTACTTTCTCCTAAGCGCGAAGGCGCGCGGAGATCCTTTTGATGACAGTAACCTCTTCTTCTCGGATATCTCCCCATTGTCTCTAATGGACGCGATTTCAGAATTTCACTCAAATTCTATTGGCTTTGATAGTATCTCTATTAAAATGATCAGACTTGCCTGACCTGTTATTTTTCCGCTCATTTGGCAGATTTACAAACCTCTCGCTACGGAATGGCAGTTTTCCAGATAGCTGGAAAATGGCAGTCATTCGCCCGATTTCCAAGATTTCAAAGCCATCCTCACCGAGTGACTTCCGTCCCATCTCTATCTTGAATGTGTTGTCTAAGCCGTTTGAACGGATAGTTCATCGCCAGCTGACAGATTTTCTAGATACCAATAAACAAATAGACCTTCTTCAGTCCGGGCTTAGAGCTAAACACAGAACCTTAACAGCGGCATTTAAATTCACCACCGACATAAAATTGGCAATGGATAGAAAAGGAGTCACAGTGATGGTCCTGTTTGATTTCTGCAAGGCATTCTACTCAGTAAATCATACAGGTCCACATCAAAGATTGGAGTCTTTCAAATTATCTAGTTCAGTTATTAAATGGCTTAAGTCTTACCTGAGGAATAGATGGGAACAGTTCAGGAATAGTAAAGGCGACCTGTCCAACTGGATCAAGGTTAAGAGGAGGGTTCTCCAAGGGTCTTCTCTATCTCCTACTTTATTCAATATTTACAATTCTGATTTAGGACGTGAGCCGTAATTCTTCAAATATCATAAATATGCAGATAACATTAAGCTCTACCTTTCAGGACTGCTGTCAGATCTAGAAAATATGATAGGCATGTTTCAGATCGATATAGACTTTGTTGCACACCGGGCTGTGGCTAACAGGCTCATGTTAAATCCGATAAAAACTCTCTCGATTGTCATTGGGCCTACTGCCTTTTCCTCCTTGGAACTGCTGAAATCATATTCTCCTTTAAATTTCGGCAATGCATCAATAGCCCTCCTTGATTTGGTTAAAGATTTAGGATTTTTAACGAACCAAACTCTGTCCTGGATGGAACACATTATGACCATTTCGAGAAACACATTTAGAATTTTACAGCAGTTACATAAGAAGAAAGACTCCTTTCCTACTTCAACAAGGATTTTATTGGTAAAAAGCCTCATTTAACCGTTTTCACATTCTCATCAAGAAAAGGTATTAGATTTTTTTTATTATGGTTGCATTGCACTCGATGGCATCACGGATAAACTTAATGGAAAATTGGAACGAGCCCTAAAGTCGCAGATGAGACCCATGAATACTTATTTGAGCTATCCACTTTTGTCGATTCAAATCCCAACCAGGCAAGACTTCGTGATAGAGGTTTCGTTCTTAAAATTCCAAAACATAGAACTTGCAAAATTAAAATGTTTATATATATTCTGCGTTATTAGTCCATGTTTAAGGACCTTAAATTTAAGTAATTTCGTATCACAAACTGTCTGTTTCTTAGAGAGCTACCTAGCCCTAGTAACTTTTTCAATAAATTACAAATTACAATTATAATTTGGCAATGTTGAACTAAATTAAAATATTTACTTTAAAAAAATTAAAAATTAAAATTTTATATTCTACATTGAGAAGCTAAATTCAATAGTAAGATTAATGAATCGAAACGATTTATATTCTGTTATACAATCCGGAATCTAAATTATCAGACACATTTTAGATTAATATTTATCATTTATTTATTTCCATATGTAATCAAATTCTAATCGGGAGACGTGAAACTAAATAAAAACATTACTTTAAAATCAAAGTTTATTGCAATTTTTTTATTTTAAATTGTACGCTTAAAAGTCAATTTCAAAATTGATAAGTATGAAACTGAGTTAATCACTATATTTCATTATTAATAATACCGATTTTCAATATTATAGTAGGTAAACATACTTGCAAAATTGAACAAAGCCACGTTGAGAAATAATGTTGTGACGATCCTCATTGTTTCTCGACACAAGCAGTGAAGAAGCAGCTAATCATTAAAAATTGGTTTTTTGCTCTTAGGCCCGTGATCTTAAGTTTCTTTCATACATGTTTTTTAATTTCTTAAAAGAAAACCTATTTGATAATTCTTCTACAAATCTGATACAAGCACCTTCATTATCATATCACCCTATTTTAAAGCCAAAGCTCAAACGTTGTTGTTGAGAAACTGATTCATTTGGTAATTTGCCAAAACGCTTAGAATTCCCGTTAACACTTTCTTCTTTTAAATAATTTTTTTTGTTATTTTTTTAATAATAACTTTCGGTAACAGTACAAAAATTGTCGGTAAAGGAAAAAAATTAGGGTAAAAATCATTTTTTACCGGTTTTTTATACAAAATATTTCCAGCAAGGTAGCAGGCTGAGCGTGCGTATTCATTGAACTCGGTTTTTCTAAAGCCAGTCTTTTTAGATGGGAACTTGATGGGAATTTCAGCAAAATTCATAATAAGTTGATAACTTTTAATATTTATTTAAATAAATTTGATTAAAAAATGCATTAATCAGGCATTTGTCTACAGAAAAATTTGTTTTTTTTTTCTATGTCAACAGTTTTAATTAGGATATCGAAAAAAATCAATTTTCTATCGGCAGATGCTCGAATTATGTATTTGTTTATTGAATTTGTTTTAAAAAATATATATAATTTGTGAACGAATTATGAATTTTGCTGTAATCGTCACGAACTTCCTAATTAAAATGAATGGATTAGAAAAAAATGAATTTTTCCGTCCACAGATGCCCGAGCAGTCCATTTTTTTTGTTAAATTTGTTTTTAAAAATCATAAAATGTGTTAACTCATCATGAATGTTGCCGAATTTATTATGAAGATCCCAATTAAAAGTCTGATATCGAAACAAAAATGAATTTTTTCGTCGACGGATTCCCCAATAATGCATTTTTTTGATATATTTCTTTTTAAAAATCATGAAATTGATCAACAAATTATGAATTTTGCTAAAATTGTCATGAAGTTCCCAACTGAAAAGACTGCCGTTGAAAACACGAAATTTTTTTATAGACAAATGCCCAAATAATGCATTTTTCATTAAATTTGTTTAAAAAATCAAAAGATTAATAAAAAAATTATGAATTTTTCTAAAATTATCAGAAATTTTCGAACTGAGGAAATGGACATAAAAAAATCGAATATTTTTGTTGAAAAATGCCTGATGACTGCATTTTCACACTACATTTTTTTATAATATAAACAATTATAATCAGAAGGGACATTTTTTTACATAATATTGTGTCGATTCCAATTTCTTGCAACATAACTTGAAAAAACGTGTATTTAGTGAAAATGGGAGAAAAATATTTTTGAACAAATAAGTTCTTGATAACAATTTTTTTTTGTATATTGCCTAATATTGAAATATCTTTAAATAATGCTATTTCATGCAATTTAAGGGGTTTAAACCATTGTATTGTTATTGACGAGCTCCGGGATTGTGAAATCGAAAAAAGGCCATTTTTTCGTCATATTTGTTTATTTATAAAAAAATTGAAAACCTAATTAAAAAATCAGGCTGTACAGTTTTCTTAGAAATCTTATTAGATTTTGTTGTAATTTTTTATTGTCGAAATCGGTGAAGATTTGTGAGTTGTACGTTATTCTGAACCAAAGAAGTCATTTTTCTTTGCAATATGCGGCACTCCTTTGGTTACGAAACCAAAAACTTTTTTTTTAGACTAATCTTGTTGGGCATTAAAAAAAAAACATTTTTCTTCTCGTGACTTTTTCCATATCTTGCGTTATTTGGCTTAAAATGTTGATTTTCGTGTGTTTTTTAGAATACTGTAAATGCTATAACTCTGGTCAATTTTGGTTCCATAGAAAAAAGTCATTAGGATAAATTGTGCGTCTTTTTGAATACTATTAATATTTGTGCAGAAAATTTTCGAATTTTGAAAAAATGGTTCGTGAAATCCTGTTCTTCGGATTCCGGGGGTTTAAAAACGTGAACATTTGGCAAAAATATTGGGGGCAAATTTTACAAAAATATAATACCTTCATGTAAAAATTATTTCTGCTGCTATTTTTAATATTATCTCATAAATTTCAGTCAAGATTCTAAAAACGAGTTCTAATTCGAAAATGTTTACTATTTCTGATAAGGTTTCCGATTATAAGGAATTTATCCCCCTCGACGAAAATCTGAGAAGATTTGGAACGAAAAGTTTAGAAGCTCTTCACGAATTTTGGAAGTTTTTGAGAGAATAAGCCAATCCTCTTCAGGTTTATGGGAAATTGTTACATCAATTTTATCTTTTAAAAATGAATTAAAGAACTTAAGTTTCCGAATTATTAATAAAACTGTCTAAAGAGGGTTTTGAAAAATTTAAGATAATTATTTCTATTTATTTTAATAAATAATAAGATATATGTTTCTTAATTCAAGTTGGAAAAAATTGACTCATAATCTTATAAATTTTTTCTAGGAATTCTGAGAAAAATAGTTTTATCTCCTTGAAATCTTTTTGAATTCCTTTAAAGCTTCTAAAGTTTATTTTTGTCATCTTTAAAGATCTAAATTTCTAAAGAAAATTAAGTTTAAAATTCGATTTAAATATCTTACATTCTTATAAATATTTCTTGAATTTACTCGATTTTTCATTTATACAGCTTACCAACTTAAAACGTTTTGCTTTAAAATTTGTCTACATTCTTCTTTTAAATTTGAGGAAATCTCTTAATATGTTTCAAACACTTTTTTTAATTTTTCATTAAATTACATTTTTTAAAATTAAAAATCCTTAAAAACTTTCACACAAATCTTGAGAAAGTTCTGTTTTCAATCTTGGCAGACTTTCTAAGCCTTCTAACCATTCCAATTTTTCAAAATTTTTCTTTTAAATTCCGCAAAATTAAAAATATTGCCTTACAGTCTCTTAGATTTTTCATTGAGATTTTTTTAAATCGTTTGAAATGTATTGAAATCTTTTTAAATAATGTCTAAGAATGTATTTTTCCAAATAAAAAGTTATTTTAATTATTCCTTAAACAAGATTTCAAAGTTCTTAAATAATTTTTTTTTTGCAGCTACGTGAAACCTTTCAAAATTATTAAAAAATGTTTACAAGTTTTAATTATTTTCGAATCATCTCAAAATATCTTAATATCTCTTAAGCTTACTCAAGTTGGAAAATATATTTTTTACACTAACATATAATTAAAAAAATGGTGTAACAAAATTGAACGAGAAGGCTCAATGACAATTGTGTTTCTGAACTTTTCTAACATTATGTAATATGGCAAAGTTCACACCCAGAAAAATTGAATTTACTTAGAAATTCCTTGTAGACAGTCACTAAAAACAAATCGTGAAATCGGAAGTTCGTGCTCCTTTTTTAAAAGGTTAGTTAATAGTTTTTTTTGTTGCGAAATCTTTTATAAATCTTCTATAATATCCAGAAAAACCTAAAAATTGTTTTGTGTTTCTTGGGTTATTGAGAGTAGGAAATTTTTGAACGGCTTCATTTTTCTTGGGATCGGGATTCACTTCCTCATTACTAATGACATGATCTATGTAGACAATTTCTTTCTGAACCAAAATCCAATTTTCTCTGCTTGAATTTAAAGATTTTCTTCTTTTGACCTGTTAAAAAGGCGTTTTACTTTCTTTCCATGTTCTTCCAAAGTCTCGGCATGAATTACTATGTCATCAAGATATACAAATAATTAACTTACTTGTAGCCCTAAAAGTACTTGATCCATTAGTCGCTGGAAAGTATCTGATAAATTTTTTAATCTGGCTTAATTCGATTTTACAGAACCCTCGGGCTATATCAAATACAGGACAGTATTGAGCTTTCCCTAGTTGATACAGTGAACACCTTCAATAGCCCTCACTTCTATAGCCTTTTCGAGAATTGACGCCGCGCTACACCTTTAGCCCCGAAATCGGTGCTATAAAAAAGTTGCACTTTATTTAGAAGAGGGTTAGCGTCGTCAATAGTATTTTCATTTAATAATCGAGAGTCAATTACTACCCTAAATTTTCGTTTTCGCGGATCATCCATCTTTTCGAGAATTATCAACATGGGGAGTTATAGGGTGCTTTTGAAAGTGCGATGGCTACAATCAGCATTCGATCAATTACTATTTCTGTTTCTTTCTTTTGTGCCGGAGAAAATCCATAGGAGCGGAGATGAATTCATACATCTCGCTTGTATGTATCTTGTGTTTTATTACGTGATTCGAAGTTAATGATTCACCAGCTAAGTGGAATACGTTCGGATATTCCTAAACAATTTCAATCACGTGATCGTTTTCTTCTTCGTGTAGATTCTCTCATTTTAGGATGTCTAGAATTGAATGTAACTTATCTTTTGGGGTGTATAACTTTCGTCAGTCGAATATTCGTACCTGGAAATTGATAATATTCTAAGGCAATGTGTTCTTGAGGGTCGATTTCTACTTTTTCATCACATATTTTGTGAATAATTCCTTAGTACACTACCACCTAACTAATTTAATTAACATTTTGACGCTCGTTTGAAGCTCGTCCTTGGTCTCAGCCTTCGCTGCCTTTAAACGGCGAGCGAAATTGTAGTTTAAAGTCTCCTTGTTTGCAAAGACAGGAGATTGGGAACGAGATGGAGTGTTGGGTCCTCCATAAAAGTGATTAGGATTAGGATTAGGATTGGGATTAGGATGTCCATTACCTTGTGCATACGCATTAGGAAAATAAGTATTAATATTTTGTTTATGCCAAATATGTCTCTCTGTATGGCTGTATGCCTGTATGTATGTCTGTTTGTCTGTCTGTGAACTCGAAAAATTGTGAGAAAATCAATCTATTAGATTGGCCTTTTGTACACTTGTTAAGTGTCCTACACTAAAGGTCAAGTTCGTTATCCAGCCATTTTGGATGAAAATTCCAAATGTGGGCACATTTTGAAAGTTTTTGAGACCATTTTTTTAAAAATTCGAAAACTTTTTGTACGGTAATTCATAGTATTTAAAAAGTCAAACAATTTATCCTAATGACTTTTCTCATAAAACCAAAAATTAACAGATATAAAATAATTGCAAAGTACCAAAAAACTCACGAAAATGGACCTTTTAAGCCAAATAACGGACGATATAAAAAAGTCAATATTAAGTTTTTTCGTGCAATAATTTCACATTATGTCAAAGATCCTCAAATATATAAATGAATTTAAAAAAAAAAAAAATATATATATATATATATAATTTCGAAGTTAAAAAACGGGAGGGCTGCACAGCAGACCGTACGTGTGAAGTTTAAACCATAAAAAATATTAGAAATGACCCAAATGGATTCAATGCAATGGATCGGCGGGATGTCGCGACCTTTGGGTGGATGGAGCAACTGAATCACGACCATCTAGAGTGCTACGATGCGAAAGTGGCCCGTGAACGGGGTTACATGGCACGGCTGCATGCTCTGTGGTGCGAGAAACACCCGGAGCTATCGCACTTTTCGCAGCAACGTCTGCGAAACCATGCTGAACTACTCCGTAAAAGGGGCTGTGTAATCGGAACGCCTACTCTACCACAGCTAGAACAAGTCGGCAACAAAGAAAGAGAGGCGACACTAAGACCAACCGCGGCCAGGCATCCAATAGACGAAGAGCGATGCTTTACGACCCGGAGAAACATCAACACCAAGGTTTCTCTTAAGCCTAAAGATCTGGCTGAAATGGATGACGAGCTTCGTGGACATTTTTCC
>NC_046660.1:9629137-9630240 GCF_010883055.1 Belonocnema kinseyi | reverse complement strand
ACCGTATTCACCAGATTTAGCCCCCAGTGACTTTTTCTTATTTCCAAACTTGAAAAAATGGCTCGGTGCACAGAGATTTCCAGACAACGAAGACGTCATTGCATCTGTAAGTGCTTATTTTGAGGAACTTCCGAAAATGCACTTTTCTGAAGGATTAAAAAAACTTGAAAAGCGATTGACCAAGTGTATAGAGCTCCTAGGAGATTATGTTGAAAAATAAAAAAAAAATTACCCAAAAAAAATTGTTTTTATACTTCAGTCTAAGGACTTATTGAACTACCCTCGTACATCTCACGCCGTCAAGCGGGTCGCGGAATATTGAGTCTTGAATGTCTTCACAACAGGATTATTCTGGGTACAGCACATAGAGTTGCAAATGGAAGAGACCCTCTTCTTAAAATGGTCAGGAATCACGAAGAAGAGGGCATAGGAACATTTCTGTACAAAGCAGCGTAGGAGGCTGCTGAAACACTCGGACTTGACTTCAGTATTAGGGGTGAGCAAAATGCATCAAATCTTATCTATCTCGAGTACTTACTCCTGAAAGCCCGAATTAAGGAAGCACAAGAGAAAAACTTTCGTGAACAGCTTCTCGATAAGAGGATGCACGGTATCTTCCACAGAAATGTGAAGGATCAGTCAATGTCCTGTGAGCCAACGTTTGCTTTCCTTAAATCGCCCGGATTGAAGTCTGGTACAGAGGGTTTCATTTTTGCATGCCAAGACGGTGTCATTTCCACTTTAACATACCTTCGCCACATTTTGAGCCAAGACATTCCCGATGATAGCTGCAGGGCGTGCCATGCACACCCCGAGCATTTAGCTCACATACTATCTAGTTGTCCAACTCACACGGGAACGACCTACATTCAAAGGCACTATGCGGCACTAAGAGTGCTTTATTACCATCTCTGTCGCTCATACGACATTAGCCTTAATATCGCTCCTCTAAATGCTCCTAGGGAAATTGATTCAATTGTCGGAACTTTATATTCTCGACGATTGTTTCTGTTGCTCACTCTAGGCCTGACATGGTTCTTCTTGACTTCGAGAAGCGAACCATGTTCGTTATCGAATTTTCGGCACCAGCTGACAAAAACATC
>NC_046660.1:9627312-9629037 GCF_010883055.1 Belonocnema kinseyi | reverse complement strand
CACACTTAACAAGTCAAAGCTGCTGACCATTAGGCAGCATATTGTTGAGAGAATACGTATACTATCTGACGCTAAGAGAAGTCTAGAGCGGAGGGAGAGGTGAGTCAAAGAAAATCAACAGTTTCTCTCTGACCCATCTCGACTCTTCCAAGACCCTCCAGTTACTGTCGAACACCCACCCACACCAGAGGAGGTCGAAGTATTTTGGAGAGAAGTCTACGAAGTTCAGCATGGACTGGACGAAGAATAAAAAAATATAAATAGCTTCAAAGAGTTATGTGTCGCCCTCATAACATCTGATAAAGAATGCCCACCCATCACTATCGAGAAGGTAAGAAAAGTATTAAGAGGGATGAAGAACTATTCCGCACCGGGACAAGATTGTATCAAAACCTTCTGGTGGAAGAAGTTTTCTTCAACCCATTAGCATTTGGCCCGTATTTTCACCTCATATTTGAAGTCGGAAGAGCCGATTCCAGAGTGGTTGGTGGAAGGGCGCACAATACTCCTGCTGAAAATAGGCAACTTAGCTGACCCGAAGAACAACAGGCCAATAACTTGTCTGAACACGCTTTATAAGATATTCACAGCTATCCTAAATGATAGGATTGTTCGGGCAATTGAACCTGTGTGGCAAGAAATGTATAAACAACTAGGCTCAAAGAAAGGCATAGCCGGATGTCGGGAGAACCTGCTCATCGATAGATGTGTCTGCAAAGATGCAGGATTCTACCAGCGTGACCTGTCGATGGCCTGGATTGATTATCGGAAAGCTTTCGATTCGACATCCCATAGCCTTATCATCTGTCTTTTGGAAATCTTAAAGGTTCATCTGCAAATAGTTGGGTGCATAGAGAGATTGATGCCGCTTTGGAAAACCAGATTTACTATCTCATCTGGCAAAAATCGTGTGACAACTAACAAGGTTACGTTTTAGAGAGGTGTCTTTCAGGGAGACACCATGAGCCCACTCCTTTTTTGCCTTAAATTATTGCCACTATCTCTAGCACTGCGCCCTTCCGACGGGTACTTGTGCGGCAAACCTGCAGATCGAAAGTACAAGGTCACTCATGTATTTTATATGGACGATCTTAAGATCTATGCTAAAAACAGAGAAAAACTGCATCGAGCTCTGGGGATTGTCGAACGATATACTAAGGAAATTGGAATGGAATTTGGGTAAGACTAATGCGCTAGATCTTTGCGCTAGAGAGACTTTTACATACCTGGGCGTGCCACAAAGCGTGGTCGTACATCAATAAGTGACGAACCACGTTCAGGAAGGCCCGTAGAAGCAAGTACTCCCGAAATCATCAATAAAATCCACGATATGGTGTTGAAGGATAGAAGATTAAAAGTGCGTGAGTTAGCTGAGGCCACAAGGATATCTAGAGGTGCAGTTGTTTCAATTCTACATGAAAAATTAGGCATGAAAAAGCTATCGGCAAGATGGGTGCCGCGTTTGCTCTCAGCTAGGAATAAACGCAATAGATTGGTCGCCTCTGAGGCTCTTTTGGCGCGCATAAGTCGGAATAGTGAGGAATTTTTTCGTCGATTTGTGACTGTGGATGAAACATGGATACACCATTACACTCCTGAGACAAAAGAACAATCCAAACAATTGATTTCCACAGGCGAACCAGCTCCAAAGAAGGCAAAGACCGTAAAGTCAGCTGGTAAGGTTATTGCTACAGTTTTTTGGGATGCACGTGGAATTATACTTAT
>NC_046660.1:9617208-9627212 GCF_010883055.1 Belonocnema kinseyi | reverse complement strand
AAAAAGCGAGAGGGCAGCGCAGCAGATCGTACGTGAAAAGTTTAAATCATAAAAAATATTAGAAATGACCCAATTCATTTTATGGCAAAACGGTTAAATTTGCAATTGAAGTTTTAACAAGAACTTTTTTTTTAAGAATTGGAATTATTTTTCAAACGGAGCAATGGAACTACGTCTGTTTTAATAACAATGTAAGTTATGAATTATAATAATATGCATTTATGGAAATGATATAAAATTTGAGGGAGAAGCTCGAGTGCGAAGCACGAGATACGTGCTGAGGATGTGTTTGTTAAGGCCCAAGGAGCTTTAACAAAAGGGAATTCACAATTACCAAAGTATTGTTATCGATTCTTCCACCTTTAATTTTCAAAAGTATATGCACAAAGACCGAGCGCGCAGCGCGATGTGAATATATTATCGAGCGCGAAGCGCGAGAACTAACTGTCGCGCGCCCTCGGCGCGCTTAAATTCACGAGCCGCGCGTGTAGTGCGCTATGAGAATGTGTCAGTCACATAACACCGCGTAGAATTCTACGAATTCTATCAAGTCTACGAAAGGAAAAAGTTCTAAAAAGTAGAAAAATTCTATGAATTTCAGAAGTTAAAGAAATTCCTCGAAGTACAGATGGTAGAAGTCATCTTGGGGATCGTTCAAGTACTATCAAGTAAGAGTATTTCTACAGCAAGTTACCTAACGAATTTTGACCGTTTTTCATAATTTTGATAGAAATTTCTGTGTTGATGTTCATTTTTTTATTTTGTTCTATTGTATGCGCTCAGTCATTGGATATACCCCACATTTTTGCATAGGACTTTTAAAATTAAAGGCCACCAGAAATGTAGTGATCGTGAACTCTCTTTTGTTAAAACTCCTTCGGCTTCAACGAACACATTCTCATCGCGGTTCTCGCGATTCATTTGGAAATTAGGTTTTTACGAATAAAATAATATACATCATATAAAAAATGTAATCATAAAATAGTTTTAGATTTTTTTCGACGAACACCTTTTCTCTGTTTATTTTCATTCCTTGTTTCAGTGGTTAATCCCAAAAGTTTATCTTTTATTTTATTTTTTTACGAATCGAAAAGAACTACACGTCAAATCAAAGAGTGCATTTGCAGATCTTTTTGCGGGTCAAAATTTTTCTTTATTTATATATTTTCGTATCTTGCAGAGTTTGTCCGCAAACTGAAATTTTTTATTTTGTATTGTGTTTTGTGGAGTCAAAATTTTTCTTTTCATTTTCGTCTGTTTTTTAAATTTGAAAATAGCTATAACTCTGATAATTTTCAAATTATGGAAAAAAGTTTTAAAGGATAAAATTGTTCAAATCCTTGAGCACTATACAAGAATAAAAGAAACTAAGTGAATGATTTTTTATTATATCTAACTAGCAATTTAATTTGAAACGGTTATTATTTTATTGAATAATTGCTTAAATCAAAATTAAAAATGCTTTTGAATTTAAAAGAAAGTAATATATTAATTACTGAGGAAGAATGTCTTAAAATGCAAAGTACATTATTCAGAAAATATGATTATCATAAAAATAAGTTGTGCCTTCTACTTATGTTATAAATTTCTTTAAAGAACTTTAAAATAAAATTTAATTTTAAATTTTATATTCTACGAATATGAATGATAAATTTTACATTGTCAATTTGTGAGTGAAATATAATAGTATGATTAATACCAATTTTCAATATCATGTTAGGTAGACATACATGCAAAATTTAACAGATCCACGTAGAAAAATAATATTGTGATGATCCTCATTGTTACTTGACATAAGCAGTAATAACGATAGCGAACTCAAGATTAATGCTTGCGAGAAAGAATTTCGTCAGAAGCGGCTGCTTTCGTAGATTACATAGGCACACAAAAAAAAGTGTGCGGATCTGGTAACAGGACACACGTATTCCTATAGATTTTGGGGCGCTGAATTCAAATTCGGTATCAAAAATCACCCATCACGTCATGGTTGAGCCATAACCTCAAAAAATGACGAGATAATGCCACAGATACAAATTTTCACTTCGAAAGCATGTCGACAACTGTGAAGGATCAACCCTTGCCTGATATCAACTTATTTAATATAACTTTACCCAACAGAACCTGACCTCACCTAACCTGAATTAACAGAAATTTATTGAACTACACGTAAAGTTCTGGAAGCATATTTTCCCAGTAGCAAATGTGTGCTACATCGAATTGGTCAACTCGAGCCTAACCTAGAAATAAATCTAACATAGCCTAACCTAACATAACCTAACCTCACGAAACACAATTAAACTGATTGTGTTGTTCCGTTGTGTTTGCGGTACCGTTTGAATCAGCTTGGGCTTAACCTGCAAAGAGGTCAAACCTATCCTAACCTGAAAAAAACTGACCCCACCTAACCTAACCTAACATAACTTCATGTAACACAATTAAACTCATTGTGTTATCCCGTTGTGTTTGCGGTACCGTTTCATTCAGCTACGGCTTAACCTACATAGAGGTTTAACCTATACTAACCTAAAAAAACCTGACCTTACCTAACCTAGCCGAATGAAATTCAACCACACGTGTAGCTATGTCTGCGTACGGTTCTCAGTATTTATTTCAAGGTTAGGCTCGAGTTGACCCATTCGATGTAGCACACATTTGCTACGGGGAAAATATGCTTCCATAGCTTTACGTGTAGTTCAATAAATTTCTGTTAATTCAGGTTAGGTGAGGTCAGGTTCTGGTGGGTAAAGTTATGTTAAATAAGTTGATATCAGGCAAGGGTTGATGCTTCACAAAAGTCGACATGTTTTTGAAGTGAAAATTTGCATCACTGGCAATTTTTTGAAATTTATTTGCCTCAGTGCATGATTTTTCGTCATTTTTTGAGGTTATGGCTCAATTATGACGTGATGGTTGATTTTTGATACCGAATTTGAATTCAGCGTCCCAAAATCCATAGGAATACCATATCTCCCTACTTTAAAGCCAAAGTTCAAACGTTATTTTTGAAAAACTGATTCTTTTGCTAATTCGTGAAGACGCTTAGAATTCCTGTTGTCACTTTGTCCTTTTAAATCCGTTTTCGGTTTGACCTTTAAATAATAACTTTCGGTAACAGTACACAAATTGTTGATAAAGGTAAAAAAATAACGGTAACAATAGTTTTCACCGGTTTTTTATACAGTATATTTCCAGCAAGGTTCCAGGTTGAGCGTTCGCATTCATGGAATTCGTGGAATTCGTGCAATTCAAAAACTTCAAGGAATTAATGAAATCCACGAAATACATGCAATTTGAGGAATTCGTACATTTCAAGGTATAAAAGGAATTCATGAAATTAACGGAATTCGTGGAATTTATGGAATTCATCGAAGTCAAGCAGTTTATGGAATTTAAAGAATTCTTGGAATTTGAAGGAATTCATTCAATTTGCGGAATATGTGCATTTTAGGAAATTCATGGAACTCAAGGAATTAAAAGAACTCATGAAGTTTGAGGAATTAGTATCGAATTTAAAAAATTGATAAAATTTACAGAATTCATGGAATTCAAGTAATGTATGTAACTCAAGAAATTATAGTAAATAATGAAATTCACAAAATTAATGGGATATAAGGAATTGATAGAATGCAAGGAATTCATGAAACTGAGGGAATTCGTGCAATTGAAGGAAATTGAGGTATCCATTAAATTTACGTAATTCATGGAATTAAAGGTATTAAAGGAGTTCATGAAATTTACAAAATTCATTGACTTCAAGGAATTCGAGAAATTCACAAAATTCACAGAATTCACGAAATTCAAGGAATTCAAGGAATCACAGTAAATAATGAAATTTACGGAATTAATGGAATTTAAGGAATTCATGGAATTCATGGAATTGATTGTAGTCAATAAATTAATGCAATTGATGGAATCACAGGAATTAATCAAATTTACGAAATTAACAGAATTTTAGGAAATTCATGAAGTTAAAGGAATGTATGGAATTAAAGGAGTGTATGAAGTTAAAGGAATTCATTCAAGGCAACCCTCTGACTGGTCACAAAAATAATTTTTTCAAACTCCTACACCTTTCCAACATCTCGTAAAGGTGGAAAGGTCTCCTCTAAATAGTCATAGAAATAATTGTAGTAAAACTCTAACCTCTTTCCAACATCTTTAGGGGACAGGGAAGTCAACCCTCTGACTAGTCATAAAAATAATTTTTTGGTAAACCCAACCCTCTTCTAACATCTCATGAGGACGGGAGCGAACACCTCTGACTGGTCACAGAAATAATTTTGGTCAACTCTTCACAACTGGTGGGGCGCGAAGACCACCCTCTGACTAGTCACAAAAATAATTTTAGTAAAATCCTAATTTCCTTCCAACGTCTGAAATGTCATCTCCATGTCACATAAATAACATTTTTCATTTTTGTTTAGTTTGTGAAAGCAGTTAGCAAAATCGCAGTTTAGGCCCTATTCCCTATTCCCAAAAGTAAGCCCTGACATAAATTCGAGCTCTATTTCACCGTTTCGGAAAATGTATACAAATTGAATTTCGCAAACGTCAATATTATTGTCTATTTTCCAGCAGGAAAGGGTAAGCAGTGTGTTTAAAAAAATAATAGATTCTTGAAATTTATTTTTTATTAACTGTTTATTTGACATTTGTAATGTAAAATGCTTTAATTATTATGGTTCATATAGGTATCCATCAGCATTAATTGAATTGATTGGATTTATTCGATCGGTCTTTATGTAACGAACTTGGCCGAATGGATGCACATGTGGCGGTAACAATCTTCCCCTGTATCCGTAATGTGTTATTTCTGCATCGCCAGTCGTGAGAATGCCTTCGAGTCGACGAGGAACCATGCCTTCTCTTACTACAAAAACCAAGAATTCTGGGAGAACACCACTATGCACCCTGTTTTCATACTCCCTATGATACGAAGAGGGTTTGAGACATGCATATAAACGTTCGCTTCCATACATGTCAACAATAGCGTAGCCAAATGGACCATTGCACGAAGTAATGTTTGGATTAGGCACAAGTTCGCCATTAAGCGCATGCCTTTCTGCCTCTCTTTCATTTATCACTTGTGATACTGTTATTCTTTTTTGAGCCTGGTGAGTAAGAATTGGATCTGGATTTTGAATTTCAGTAGCATGATTATGTTCATGATTCATCCAAGTAACAAGATCTGTACCTCGCCGACGACCACCTACACCATTTCCGACTTCACCACCATTATTCATAACAGCTTCTCCTGTAAAAAAGACATTTATAAAATTTGGGTAGATTCCAAGATAAGCACATAGACAGCGTTGCAGAGAATTAGCATTACCTGATTGATGATTTGCAGGTGCAGTACCATCTCTATCATGACCACATACACCATTACAATGCACGGCACCAATTTCTGTAAGAAAGAGATTTATGGCGTCTTTATTACACTGCAAAAGTAACTGTTAAAGAATAATAACTTAGGCAGTGCGATTCCTGGTATTCAGTTACTGTGCCTCCTATAAGTGCCATTAACCATTTCTCTTGGACTCCTCTCCCATTACCCCCGTCACTTAATGCTCTTTTCTCACGCGAGGAGCTAGTCAATGAGAAATCTTAAATTGCCGCGCTAAACGTTTCAAGAGAACTCTTTCAAGAACACTTGGGACTCTTAGAAATCTTTACAATCTTTTGCCAAGCGTAGAGCATTCACACCATGAAGTATTCTCAATTTCGTGACCTTCACATTGCCTCGGTGATTCAAACTGACAGCCGACTCCTTCCGAACCTCACCGATTTTAGCCGAGTATAATTTCTTCTGAAGAGTTCTGTTCGCGAGAAGTTCCGGAAATCTCGGCACTCCCGGTAATTTCAAGGGAATCTTAGCATCCCTTATGCGAATACAATTGAGACTGCTGCATTCGCAGATTTAAGATTTCAAGAGTTCTCATGGAGTAGCTCCTCGCCCCCTTTTTTACTATTGTCCGCGCTCACCAACTTATAGATTTGTACGAATTCTATAAAATCAATGGAATGAAAAAATTTTGAGAAATAAAAAAATTTGAAGAATATCATAAATTAAAGAAATTCCTTTAAGTAAAGATGGCAAAAGTCACCCTATGGTTCGATCAAGCATTACGTAAGAGTAATTCGAATTACAGTCATCTGAAGAATTCATGCTAAGGATTATCAAATCAAAAAGTAATTACTAACGAATTTCCAGATGTTTTTGGTGCAAAATTTTCTCTATTCATCTATTTTCGTATCTTTCAGAGTTTAAACGGAAAATGAAATTTTGTATTTTGTATTATGTTTTGTGGACTCCAAATTTTATATTTCATTTCCGTGTGACTTTTTGAATTTTGAGATTGCTCTGAGTGAAAATTTTCAGATTATCGAACTTCCTCAGGAAAGATGTATTACTAATACCTAGACTACCGGTTCTAATTATTAGAATGACAAGACCTTCATAAAATTATCAGGATAGTGAAATTTCAGTCCTAATCACCCTGTCTTTGTCGATTTTTAAAAAAAATTTCTTGCTAACAGAGTCAAGTTATGCAAATTGATAATCGATCCTGGATCGAGATTTATATAAATTAACAAAGAAACGTCCACAATCCAAATACTCTCTTCAACTAAAAGGAACTGAGTGAATAATCACATTTTCATCGATAATAAAAAGGTATTAGTTTTGAGGCCCCTTGGAACAGAAAATTTTTTTTTGCGTCAGTGTCTGTCTGTCCGGCGTCATCGTACTTGTTGTTTGTTGTTGTGCTTCTGGTTGTCTGTATAGCGGATAACTTTTGAAAGACTTGTCGGATTGGATTGTGCTTTGACATACAGTTAGAGAGGCCAAAAAAAAGATCGAGTTTGTTAACCAGCTATTTTTGATATAAAATTCAAAAGTTTGAACTTTTTAAAGATTTTTAAGACCACTTTTTTAAATTAAAAAATTCTATCGATAGAGATTTAGAGTACACCAAAATATGAATAATTTATCCTTACGATTTTTTAAAAATAAAATTGAAATTAATGATGTCATTGGATTTTTAAAATCCAAAAAACCAAACGAAAATGGAAATTTAAAGCAAAAAAAAAGTGTTATATGGGAAAAGATATGATTATCATGAAATTAATTTATGCCTTCTCATTCTTGTATAAATTAATTATTATCCATTAAATGTAAATAACATAAAAGTATAAGCATTTTGTTAATTCTTTTTCTTAAAAAATAGGTTAATCAAAATTGTGACAGTGAATTGGTACGACCTAACAATTATAATTTTGCAATGTTGAACTAAGTGAAAATATTATCTTCAAAAAACGTTTAAATGAAAATTTAATTTTAGATTTTATATTGTACATTTAGTGGTTGAATTCAATATTAAGATTTATGAGCCAAGACTATTTATATTCCCTCATTCGATGCGGCAGCTAAATTCGACGACAAATTTTAGATTAATATTCATAATTGAACCTATTCTTTGCGTTAGTCGGCATTCATTTATTTCCATATGTTATCGAATTCTGATCCGGCAACGTGGCACTAAATAAAAATGTAACCTTTTAAAAAAGTTTTTAACGAAATTTTTAAATTTTATATTGTACCCTTAAAAGCTAATTTCAAGATTAGTAGTTATGAAACTGAGTTAATCTCTATGTCTCAGGTCTCATATGTTACTTATTTCTAAGCTTGTAACGTGCCATTAAACGTAACTTTCAATTTCAAAGATTAAATTGTAATTTTACATTGTCAATTTGGAAGTAAAATTTATTATTAGGATTTACAACAATTTTTAATATTATGTTAGGTAGACATACTTGCAAAATTTAACAAAGCCGTGTGGAAAAATAATATAGTGTCGATCCTCATTGTTACTTGACACAGGCAGAGATAACGATAGCGAACTCAATATTAATGCTTGCAAGAAAGAATTTCGTCAGAAGCGACTGCTTTTATAGATTATTATTTACAATTGTATGGGAAAGCAAATATTCTTCATATCTGATGGATTCATTAGTAATAGAATCAATAAAAATATAATACATTATCTTTTGCGCAGCAGAAAATTCGAAAACGCACAAGGAATTATTAGGCAATAAAGTTTTAGTTATGAAGCAGCTTATTATTAAAAATTTGTTTTCAACTCTTAGGCTTGTGGTTTTAAGCTTCTTTCACACATGGTCCCCAATTTCTTAAAAGAAAAACTATTCGATAACTCTTCTGCAAGGCACCTGCATTATCATTTAACTCTATTTTAAACCCAAAATCTCAAAATAAATAAAAAAATGTTTACCTTATTTAAAAATCGTGTTTGCAAGATCTTTCAAACGTCGTTTTGAAAAATTGATGGCTTTCCTAATTAGTGAAAAGGCTTGTAATGCTTATCATCACTTTGTCCTTTTAAATATCCTGACTTTTTTAACGAAGTGTATACACTCTCGGTAATGAGCTTAAACGTATTCTGAAAACTGGAAATAAAAGAGTCATTTAGAAACTATAGTCTGACGCAAGAAAATAAAAATCAATTTTTTCCGCAAACCTCCACCACTTTTCAAAACCTCTTAGGAGCGGGAAAGCAACCCTCTGACTTTCTGCAGAATAACCTTTTGACATTTTTTTAGTCTATAAAAACAGCTAACAAGATGGCAGTCTAGGCCGTATTCCTAAGATTTGCTTTTTTAAAAAATCAGTTCAAACAATCGTTGGAAACAGTAACTTTTTGACCGATACTGACCATTTTTTTTACCGCTACCGGCTTTTTTACATAAAATTTTTTTAATGACAAGTACAAAATGAGTCATTCCTAATTGTAGTTAATACTATTTTCAAGATTATCTTATTAATTTAAGCCAACCTTCAAAAAAAGATTCCTAATTGAAAAATGTTCAGTATTTCCGATAAGGTTTCTGATAATTGAGACTTTGTCCTCCTCAACCTAAATTTTGAAAAATTTGTAACAAAAAGTTGTCGAGCTCTTCAAGAGTTTTGAAAGTTTGAAAGAGAATAAATCAATTTTCCTAATACTTCTAGGAAAATATTACATCATTTTTATTTGAAAAAGTTAATTTATCTTGGAGATTGCAAAAGATTAAAGAAATTAAGTTTTCGAAATATTTATAAAATTGATAAAGAGAATCTTGAACAATTGAAAGAAATTTTTTATTATTTTTTTTAAGATAGAAAAAAATTGCTAAGGTTCCTGAGAGATTGAAATAAAAAAATTATTTAAAAAATTTAATTGAGAAGTCTATTTAAGCAGTTTAAAAATAGTTTAAAAGAAAAGATTGCAGAAATATTTCAAGTACGAAATTTAATAGGAATAAGAGAGAGAGAGAGAGAGAGAGGATGACATAGAAAGATTTAAGATTCCTTTTTTGACCTAGAAGTAATTCTTTATAAAATTTTTTCAAACCCTTTAAAAATGGATTTCTTAAGCGTGTTCTGCATAATTAAAACAAAAAATCTGAAACTCAAAAAAATCTTGGTCCAATTACTCAAAAATTGCGGGATAATTATATTTATGTAACCTCACAAGTGAAATAATAAATTTGATAACTAGATCATTATTTGAAATGTTTACGTTGTACTGTAAATTATTTTTTAACAGAATTGAATATTTCCTTGATTTCTGTTTTGGTAGAAAGAATGAAACTTTTTTGCAGATTTTTTTAGGACATTTCAACTCTTTAGTTTGAATTCAACTTTTCTTGGTTCAAGATTAAAATTATTTTCGGTCAAAGTAATAGTTAAAAATGGCTTAGAGGTGAAAAAATCCTGATCCACAGACATTTATAGCACAGTATATAGAAATTGAAATTTTCTCCGACCATTAAAATAAAAATTTTCTCAACAGCCCCAACTGTTAAATTATTTTTTTAGAAAGTCAATCTACATGTACCTCAAATACGAGGGTAGTTCAATAAGTCCTTAGAATGACCAACAGATGGCGCGCGAATCGCTCCAAATCATCTGTTTACAGTCAGCACCACTCCCGACTAGATATATG
>NC_046660.1:9605382-9617108 GCF_010883055.1 Belonocnema kinseyi | reverse complement strand
GAGCTCCAAGGAGATTATGTTGAAAAATAAAAAAAAATTTACCCAAAAAAAATTGTTTTTATACTTCATTCTAAGGACTTATTGAACTACCCTCGTAGCACTATTTTGTTATTCTGTTTCAGTAATGCAGATTTCTCAGAAAGAAAATAACCTTCGGTTCTAAGAACAAAAGCTCAGAGGTTTTTATAATCTTTGAAGCCCTTGCTCATAGTTTCCAACTTCCTTATAACAGAGGACCTGTTGTTCTCTTAGGAGTGGGGAGAAGTAAGTCGGGAATATCTCCTTAATCTGTGAACGTCATTGTCTAACCAAATTTTGAGCTCAAAGCCTTTTAGGAGTAGATTTATATTCGATAATAATTAAACAAGATAATAACTAACGAGCATTAAAAGCTAGAACATCAGTGAAAACTTTGCCACGCGCAACTTTGGAAGGTCCCAAACAGTAGTGGCACACCGCCCCGTGATTTATTTTTTTCTAAATCAAAGTTCTTAAAAAAAAGGAAAGCATTTAAAGACTTAGAGTGTTTCCGAAATCGAGAGATTCCCTTCAAGAAGGTTGTGGCTCGTGTAGAATTAGGATTATTTGAAACAACGGCGGCAACATACTTCTGAAGTGCAGAGATAAATAGAGATATTATTGTAAGCCCTCTTTTCCGATACTTGAAAATATTGGGATCACTGCTTTTTAAGGAAACTGTACGATTTCCAAAAATTGTTGTGTTATCAGATGTCCTGGTCTTCCAGGAAATGTCGTGGTTTTCGCCATCTGTCTAGGTGTCCTCCTCTTCTTTTGAAAACTATAAAAATGTCCTGGTTTTTGGAGAAGATTTTTTTTGCTTTAATAAAATCCTCATGGAGCGACAAACGCACCCGGCTTTCAGTGAAATCTATTCCCGACACATTTTCCCCCTATTTCCGCACGCAATTTAATTTACGTATCGTGAAACGGAAATAAGTAAACGACCTTTTTTTAAAAAATTGTTTTCAAGTGTTCCGAATTTAAATGCGACCCACCTGGTAATCATAAGCAATCGCTCACAATCGTAGTTCCCGATGGAACGATTTGCTGGAGGATAGCTAAAAAAGTATTTGCTGATCAGTCCTTGACAATTCGGGAAAAAATTAATACTTTGTTTAATGCTGCCAAACATCCAATTGCCTTTAACGTGTTTTCGCGATTATATTTTCTTTTTTTCAATGTTTATTTGTCAATTACAACAATGTGGCCAACTCCACCAATTTGCTGCGATTTCGCGAAAATTAATTGGATATACACTTTGCGAAAAAATTGTACTAGTCCCGAATTTCATTTTCTTCCATTTTTGTTTCATGACGAGCAATTCTTTGTTGATGCCGGGTTGATCAAACATAAGTTTTTTTGAGAATGTCATTGAATCCCAGCTTCGACTTCTTAAACCAAGTCCCAGTACGTACTGATCTTATTTTTGCATATCCTGTTGACACATTGCCATTTAAATTAATCTATCAAATCAACTGCTTGATTTATTTTCTCTTCTTAACTAAAATCTCACAGTTTTGATAAATAAATTGCGATTTTGAAGCAATCTAATTATCTCCAAAGTATATATTCCCTTCAAATCGCCAATGCGCTCGAAATCCCACATTTGCAAAAATTTAGAATGCGATAAATATTTTCTACAATGTTCTTGCATCCGTGGTTCGCAATAAAATTATAATATTTACAATTTTTCGGAACATTGATCGTTCAATTAAACATTCTAGTAGTTTCTTTCTGAAAAATTTTCTCCAGCCAATACATAGATGGCAAATTTTGATTCATACCGGGGTTTCAATTATGTCGTCTTTTCACGTCACTTTTACCTCACTGACAAACTGTTTTCTAGCCTTAAAATCGAAGCGACATTGACACAACCAGAACCTTGATCAATCAGATGAGCAATCTCTAAGAAAATAGCGTTTGCGACATAACGTAATCAATATAGAATTTTTTCAGTATTTTTACAAATCTTGATACAAAGTATTCAATCCGCAGCTTTTCTTATCAGTAAGGTTTTGTTATCAAGATTCCTTACTTTCGTTAAATTTCTTTTTTTTTCAATTCAAACAAAATTATAAATGTTAACATATCCCGTTGCATAACTTTCATTGTTCCGTATTTTCGAAATTTTACTCCATTAAATTTATTTCTTATCTTATAATGCTTAAAACTTTACTGTACGTATATTACGCTGTTTAGGTTTAAAGATGCGTTTACATTATTAAAATTATTAAATACATGTTGAAACAATTGATTTTCTTACATGCAAATTTCAAATTAAATCGCCACTACTCTAGTATTGCACCCCTAGCAGCAATTTTTGGAAATAACCGGAAGATTTAATACAAGAATTTCCCCCTGCATAAGAGTCCTTAGACTTGTGTATACGATCACGATCGCACTTATTTTACCTTCTGGGCACTTATCGCTTTTTTCTCACATAACACATTTTGTCCTTACACAATACTTTTATCATGTTCTTCGTGACTCTGACAAGCCTCTTATGAAAACCCTTTTCAAGGGGCTATTTAATTAAAAATCTTACATTGCCGCGCTGAAAGTCTTAGGAGAACTTTTTCATGAACCCTTGGAACTCTTAGAAACTTTGAAAATTTTTCGCCAAGCGTGGAGCGTTCACACCATGAAAAATTCGCACGTTTGCGCTGCACACACTTCCTCGGTGAATTGAACTAACAGCCGACCCCATCCGAAACCCGCCGATCCTAGCCGAGTCTGATTTCTCCTGAAGAATTCCATTATTGAGAAGTCCTAGGAATATCAGAAGTTCTGGTAATTGCAAGCAAATTTCAGCACTCGCTATGCGAATTTGATCTGGACTGCCACATAAATAGTTTTAAGATTTCCAGATTTCTTATTGGGTAACCCCTCCCCGGTTTTTCATTATTGTCTTCTACTTACAGCCGCGTAGAATTCTGCGAATTCTATCAAATCTTTGGAATTAAAAAGTTCTGTAAAATGAAAAAATTCAAAGAATTTCATGAATAAAAGAAATTCTACGAACTGCAGGTGACAAAAGTCACCCCAGAGGTCGTTCAAGTATTGCGTAAGAGTAAATTCTGTGTCAAGTCATTCAAAGAATTTTGACCGTTGTTCAAAGTTTTGATAAAAGTCCTGTATCCGTTCTCTTATCCTCTAATTATTTAGAAATTTGCAAACTTACTGATGTAGTATGTAAAATTCAATATCTGAATTATGAAAAAAATGTTATGTTGGTCAAAATGGTAGAGTACTTTGTACGAGAACAAAGGAACATCATGATAATTTTGAACTAAACCTAAAAAATCACAAGCTCATAGCTAAACACCAGATCCAAACTGAACATCTAATTGATTGGGAAAATGTCACAGTTCGCCTAGGGCGCGCGTCTGTTGAATCTCGCGCTTCGCGCTCGATAATGGGTTACCTCGCGCTCGAATATTTATTCTTTGCAATTGGAATGCTTGAGTATACTTTCTCAAAAAGATCTATTTTAGCACATAGCATTTTCGAATTCATAAAAAAGTGGTCCTAAAAATTTTCAAAATGCGCTCACTTTTTGAATTTAATTTAAAAATAGCTGGTTAAAGAAGATCGTCAAAACTTGATTTTCTGATTCAGGGAGTCTCGAAACGTGAAGATCGATTGAAAAACAGTAGTGTTAAATTTCGGACCATTCTAATACTTTCTCAATTATAAATGATTAGAATGTTAGAATGGTAAAAATTATTTAAATATAATTTCAGATCTAAATAAGTATAGTCTAATATATAATATAATCTTGGATTCTTCAAATTAAAAAAAAATAAATTAAAACTTGCTTTTTTAAATTAATCAAAGTAAAAGAATGAAAAAATAATAATTTATCAAATTTGAAAATTAAACTGTTTCAACTAAGTTTTTATAATCAGATTCGACTTTTGATTTAACTTAATTCTCTATTTTTTTGAAGTCCACACCTATTGATGTGTATTTTTTATTTCCATATGTAACAAAAATCCAATCTATGAACGTGGGATAAAAATAAAAATTCGTATTCAAGAAAAATCTCAAATGCAAATGCGAACTGAGAATTGTATATAGAACATTTAAAATTTAAACTTAAAATTATTATTTAATAATCAAATCAAACACTGCATTAATCATCAATTTATTTATTTCATACGCTAGACGACTTAAATCAGACAGGTTGACACTAAATGGAAATATTTATTTATTAAAAAAATTATAATGTAAATTTTATATTGTATAATTATAAGACAAATTTAAGATTAATATTCATGAATGAACCTGAATATTGCGTTAATCGACATTTATTTATTTTCATATGTTATTAAATTCTAATCTGACGACGTGGCACTAAACAAAAATATTATTTTGAAAAAAAATTTAAATTCTTATTCGTAAATTTGAAACTGTAAAATAAGAAATCAATTTCAAGATTAAGAGTTATGGAATTACGGCAATCTCTATCTTTCAGTCATCATATGTTACGACTTTTTAAGATACTAACGGCGCACCATATTAAAATATTGATTAAAACAATTTTCAAATGAAAATAATTATTGTTAATTTCATATGGCTCCAATTGAAGTCAAAGTTGAGAAATATATTTACTAATAAAATGAAAGATTGCATTAATCATTATTCTTGTCGTTTCTTTATGTGACAAGAATTTGATGTGATGCGGCACTCAAAATAAATATTTGACAGTTTAAATTATTTGACAGTTTAAATTATAAATTTAACATTGTTAATTCAGAAGTAAAATTAAATATTAGGACTCATCACAATTTTTGATATTATGTTAGGCACACATACTTGCGAAATTTAGCAAAGCCACGTAGGCAAATAATAGAGTGACGATCCTCATTATTTCTAGACACGAGCAGAGATAACGAAAGCGAGCTCAAGACTGATGCTGAAGAGGAAGAATGTCGTCAGAAGCAACTGCTTTTATAGATTATGTACAATTAAGTGGAGAAGCAAATATTTTTGATATCTGAGTTTTTCGTATCTGCTGGATTCATAAGTAATAAAACCAACAATAATGTAATACATTATCTTTTGCGCAAGAAAGAATTTGAAAACACACACGGAATTATTAAGCAATAAGGTTGAAGCTACAAAGCAGCTTATTATTAAAAATATTTTGTTTCAACTATTAGACCTGTCCTTTAAGGGTTGTTTCATACATGGTCCTCCATTTCTTCAAATATAAACTATTCGATGTCTGTTCTATAAAGCCGATACAAGCACTTTTATTACCATATCGCGCTATTTTAAATTCGAATGCCTTAGACTAAGAAAAAAATGTCCTTTCTTAAAAATTGTTTTTTCAAGATCTCTCAAACGTTGTTGTTGAAAAACTGATTGCTTTTCTAATTCGTAAATAAAGTTTCTAACGCCTGTTATCATTTATCCTTGTGAATATTCTGAATTTTTTTAACAAAGTGTATACACTCTCGGTAACAGTAAAAAAATTGTTGGCACCAGTAAAGAAAAATTACCGGTAAGAACTATTTTTCACCGATTTTTTAAGAAGCATATTTTCATAAAAGTAGCAGGCACTTTAAGGAATTCATGGGATTCGTGCAATTCAGTAAATTAATGGAATTAATGGTATTTACGGAATTTATAGTATTCACAGCTTCCACAGAATTCACGATATTTATAGAATTCTCGGAATTCATAAAATTCACTGATTTGATGGAATTCGCAAACTTCATGGAATTCAGGAAATTCGAAGAATTCACGGAATGTACGCAATTTATAGCAGTCAAGGACCCCTAACCCTTAACAAAAACTGGTAGAGGATGGAAGGCACCCCTGTGATTAGTGACAGAAAATTCAAAATTTCTGCATATTCAATAAATGGGATGTTGAAGAGCCCGGTGGAAAGTTTTAATAATCGAATTTCCAAAAAAAAAAATGATTGATTATCTTTCTCCGCAAATGGAAATGTTTGCAGGGGTGTTTTGCCCTCTAGCGTAAAAAAAAATTTGCAATGCATTTTTTGACCACTCTAGACATAAGTGTTCAGCAAGTAGAAATTTGATCTGAAATACTCTTTTGCAAGATGTCACGTTTTTAACACTACGCCGCACAGTGGGTGAAAACGATCAAACTTCCGTACAAAGTAGTAAATTTTGACCAATTTGGAATAATTTTTTTAATACTCGTTATCGTGTCCGCCTTCTTATGTCTCTGCGACTTTTTCGATATATTAGGATTTTAATTTTAGCCGTATCGAATACTTGTTTAACCTCTTACCAGGATTTTTCTTACACTTTGCACCATGAAATACGGGCAGCATTTCTTGATTTTAAAGTAGTAGGCCTTAATACTAGTTATTGCTAAACATTATTACTACAAATATAAATCACGTGAACCCCCAACCCTCACCCTCACACCCAAAACCGACAAAAACCAAAATTACTATTGGTGAATAATGTAAAAACCGGAAATACTGCCAGTCAGTAAGGTAAAAATCGATAATATAGATCACTTCTTACCGGCCTAGTCCCGCAATATATCAAATAAGTAGTCAAACCAGATCAGAATATTATTGGTGCAAACTTCCGGTACGAATTTCTAGAGAAATCTAGAAAGTTAAAACTTCTGGTTTGAACATTTAAGAAGCATGGATATTTAATGTAATTTCTCCAACGACTCAACAGAAAAGATTAATCGATATTTTTAACTACCACCTAGAATAGTAAATATTTAAAATTTAATGTTTCAAGTCTTCCAGAAATTTTGACGTGATCTATAACGATTTTTTTAGATATCGAAATTTCTGAAAGGTCTGATATATGTCATGTTGTCCCTATTGGTATAATTCTAGTTCTACAGACATCAACGCATTTAATCAGAATGACCGCTCACTCTAATGTCTAACGCTTGAAATTTAAAAATGCATTTCAAAAATTTGTGTCCAAAGCATTTTAACACAACGACGTTTGAAAATATCCAACGCTGAAAGGAAGAACATTCTTTTGCAAAAGGAGGTTAAAGTTATTATTATTTATGTTCCAAACAATGTGGAAAACACGCGAAATTTCTATTCATCTATACATAAAATAGAGCTAAATAAAATTAAATAGTTGAAAGTGCAATGGTGCGCATGTATTAAAATTAAGTACACAGGTTTTCCCTTTGAAAAGATTATTTATCATTATTACTCAAAAAATTTCAGTACATAACATTTACAAATGAAGGTAATTATTATATATATTCAAATTTAAAAAGATGATAGGGCTCTTCGAAGTAGAAAAAACAGAGTCTTTTATTTTAGGCTGCTTCCTCCATCTTCTTAAACGCATCCTTGCACGAAGCATCCTCGAAAATTTTCCTGATTCTGTCAGTTAGGAATACTGAAAACTGGTTTTCCAGCTCAAATACAATTCTGGTCCCATACTTGGTTTGAACTTTACAAAACTTCTTCCTTAGGTTGAGGTCAGCCACCAATTTCGTAGGTATGAAGCCATTCATGCGACCAAGTGAGTTGATCATTTTCAGATCTTTTTTCTGCAAAGACATTTCTTTTGTTGCTACTGAAACCTGATGAAAAATATGCTAAGTGAAACATTCAAGCTAATAGTGACACCACTGTCGAGACGAGAAATGATTACTAAAATTTGTCCCAATGAAAATGTTAAACGAGTATTTTCCGAATGAAAGTCTGAAATAGAGCAAACACCAATGGCAGTAAATGATGAAGTCCAACAATTATTAATTGAAGAAATTAAAGAAGAGGATGATGAGGATAAAAGCACATCGCTTATGACTGCTGATGATGAAAAAGAAGCACCTCTAGGACAGTTAGATATAACAGTGGTTAAAGGACATAGAAAAACAAAACCTGTTGATAATACTCAGTGACCTATTAACAAATTCCTCAGACTGCTTAGTCAAAACCAGAAACAATATTTGGATGATCGATTCATCTACGTAGGAGATTAACATTACTTAAAAACTGTTTGCCTTCTCTAATTTTTATTCAGGCAGGCACCTGAGGAGTTTGACATAAGCTTTAGCGACCTAAAAAACTATAAAGAAATCCTCATCGCCATAAACGTTCACAAGAAGCATCACAGTGTATTCGAACCTATTCTTATTAACAATAATACCAAGTATAAGAACATTATTGCGAAACTGTTTCGACGCAAATGATACTCTAAGATGGGAGTTACCTACCCAATGACGCTATCTAGCTTATAAATGTTTTACAGACTGATGGTAACTTACTGCTGGTGCTATCTGTCGTTCGCAGTTAAAACTACGCATTAGTGTCGCAAAACTTTAATCGCTATACTACTATATTTTCGTGGTTATAGCTGATAAACATTAGATAAACAGAGAGCGGACGAGCCTGGTTTGAAGTTGCGTACAGAAACTAGACTTTGCTTTCTTGTTGCGGGGAAAAGCCGCATAAGAGGAAGTGGTAGGAGAGCGCGCGCACGCCGGACATATACGACGATATACTACTTCCGTCATCAAGCGGTTCGCAGCAACGAGGAAACTGAGCCTAGGCTCGTAGGCAAATTAAAACTGGGCTCGTGCGCTTTCTGTTAATAAATATAGAATGGAAGTTGTCAGCTGAAAAGCATAGCTATAGATATTTTAAATCCCTGCAGGCAAGGGCGATGCGTTAGGTCCTATGAAACACAAAAGGACGAAATTATTGTGTTATCCCAAAACTGGGCTTTTCCACTTTTAGATTGCTTCCTACCATTTCCCTTCTTAATTGGGCCCACAATTGTTTAATATCAAATTATTGGAACTCATTAACTTCCGATTAGGGATTCACCTAATTTTGGACGTCTTATTTAAATTGTAGTAGAAAAGTATGTTTTTAAACCACTACATGAACATCACATCAAAAAGTCACTATCTAAACCTCATCGGTTCTCCATTCGAATCAATTAACGGTTAGTAATAACTATATACATTTCCAGTTTTGTTTATTTAACTCCTTAGGTCGTAATTAAGAAGATTTCTTTCATGTAAGGTACTGGCCAATAACTAATTCCTCTTCTATCAACATGCGGAGAATTATTGTCCGCGGAGCAAATTTGTCAAATTGTTCAACTTTGTCTGTCGACAGTCAATACATGTAGCGAATTTGATTACGCATCATTTTTACAATGTAAACAAATTCGAAGGTTACTTCTTTTTTTATTTATTTAAGAAAAACGGACTTTTTCAACGAATAAACAATCAACAGTGTTTTGTGTTTAACTCGCCATATCTTTGCCATATAATTTTTCAAACAAGTTACATTTTCTCAAACAATTAACAAATTATTGATACATTTTTATACACCATATAGTGAGAAAAATAATTGTATTTATTCTATTTTGTTCCATTTTTGTTTTGAAGCTATCAAACAAAAAATTGCTTGAACAAATGAAAATGGTTTAAACAAAAAGAGATTTGTGAAAAATGAGAAGAAATGATTCAAAATTATGTAAATATTCAACAAAAAGTAGCATAGAATACAAATTTAAAGAAAATTAGCATCCTGAGCCCAATGTTTAAAGTTTTTGTAAATAAACTATAATTAAACTATTTCATTGGTTGGCCGCTATGATGAATTGACATTGTTGCAGTGATACAGTGGACCAAATTGTAAATGAAATTTGATTTTCCGTATTTAATGCTCTTTATTGTTAAGAAAATTAAACAAAAATACACAATGAAAGGAGAATTAAATTTGGTAAATGCTATCGTATATTTTCGCGATTAAAATTATCTCGTTTTGTTTGCGATGTTATGGTTCATAAACGTTTTCAATGAAAGCAGAAAACAAATAAAAATTGGTTTTCTTGTTTCAATAGTTTCAAACTGCTTATTTTTGAAAAAAAATATGCAAAAAAGTGCACAAATCAGCTCGAAAACGTTCCTTTGTAGTCGGCAATGAAAGATGTACGTTATATTCTCGACTCAGTCAAAAATTTCAAAATTTACAAAAAAAAAGCTGTTTATATTATTATCAAAGAAAATATAAACGCCCAATCACTTCTTAGTCATGTTAGTCATTCATGAAACGCTAAACTCACTCTTTCAGTAAAGTGTCGGGGGTTTCCATCAAATGGCCTTGGTCGTTTTCAATTGGAATATATAACTATATATATATTCCAATTGAAAACGACTCAGGTGGCCCTCACTGTTTTTTTCTGTCCCCCCGAAATCAGTCCAAGGCCATTTGATGGAAACCCCCGACACTTTACTGAAAGAGTGAGTTTAGCGTTTCATGAATTCTTTAAAAATATTCTACATTGTTTTTAAAGACAGAACTTAATGAATGAATTTAATTAAGAATTTAATTTCAATCACTTGAAACCCGTAAAGGTTTTAGGATATTTAAACAAATTTCACGAGAATTTATAAGCTTTACAAATTTTTTAGTAATTGAAAATGCTCTATAAATCTCTTAAAGTATTTTAATGAATTTTGAAGGATTTTAGGAAATATCACCAGATTTCATATAATTTTACGGGATGCAATAAAATTTCAGTCGATTCTAAACAACGTATCACAAAAAAGTGAGTTACTTTGCAGGGTTTCAAAGATTTCAAGAGCTTTGAAACTAGATTTAAAGTTTAACTGCAATGTTTACTACTTGAATCCTGAATTTCTTTTAACCTACTTGAGTGCTTTTGAAATTCAGCTTTACTTTTATGAGTTTCCTTGAATCGTCCTTATTTTTCTTCAATCTTGTTTAAATTCACACAAATTTTACTAAAATCAATAGATTTTTGTTTTATTTTTCCAATTATTTTAAAATGGTTACAATTCTTTTGGATTTAACTTTAATTGTTACATTTTTTTAATATTCATATTTATGATTGAACTGCTGTGGCAGGAAATTCAACCTTCTGGAAAAGATTCGTTTTTTCTATTCAAAATTAATTTGAAAATTCGTCCTTTTTGGTAGATGAATAATTAATAAAAGTAATATAATAATTAATTGTCCTAATTAATTGTCTTGGTTGAAAATTTAAGAGCTTTTTTAGAAATGAACGTGACTGGTTGAAAATTTATTTTTAAGTGAGAATATGCTCTCTACTTTCAATTACAAAAAACAACAATAACATGTACGAAAAAGACTAGCTGAAAGGTTCGATACAATTTCCTTATGTGCCTTATCTGGTTAAAATATTGTGGTTAAGATAGTTGAGCGGTGGCGAATTTGAAAGCTGTTTAAAGCGCCCTAAAGTGCATACAAAGTCTAAATATAGCGGTCAGTTTTAGAAAAAATATAACGGTTTCTTGAAATACTGTTCTTTATTTACTATTTATAAGTACAGCAAACGTTTTTTAAATAATAATTAATGATTGAGATTTCAACGAGTTTTTAGAATTATACATGTTTGGTCAATGCTTTGGCCTCGATTGTTTTAGCGAATCGATTATTTTTGATTTAATTAAGATTTTCGTTCTTCTTAAGGGACTATAGATGTAAGTCCCCATCAACATCGATTGAATTATTTAGATTAATTAAATCGGACTTTGTGTAATGAACGTCGCCGACTGGTTCTAAGCCAAGAGTCCCAATGTCATCTCTGCCATGATACAGAAGTCCTTGAGAGTTCAGTCTTGACCTTATACGAGGGTGGATTGATAAGTTTCCGGCCTGACCAAGAAAAACAACGTTTTTAAGAATTTTTTTTTTTATTTCTCAACATAATCTCCTCCAAGGC
>NC_046660.1:9509233-9605282 GCF_010883055.1 Belonocnema kinseyi | reverse complement strand
AGCTATCTAAGGATGGTACTATAGAACGCCACCTCAAGGTAGGCCTAGTGGCGCCATCTCTTGGTCAGGCCGGAAACTTATCAATCCACCCTCGTATTGCCAGGCACAAGAACAGCTCTATATCTGATGCTTCCTAATCCCACTGTAGCGAGGAATCTTGGAATACCACCAGTATATTCTAAGCTTTTAGTCTCGTTATGACTTGAAAAAGGTTTAAAACATGCATATAAAGTTCGCTGTCTGATAGATCAACACTCAGCGACCCATATGGATCATTGCATGTTTCAATTTTTGAATCAGGAACGAGATACCATCTTAGCGCATGCCAATTTGCACTCTGACCACTTACGACTCTTGATATTAATACCACCTTTGGTGCATGGTTTGGATAAGAAGCAATATTTTGAATTCCAGTTTTATGAGTGTGTTGGTGATCATTCCGAACATCGAGATCTGCAAAAAGTGGTTTATGAAAGTTGCGTACAATGCAACAATAACTTTCATCGGAAGATGAGCACTAAGATTTCGGAATGGATTATTATCATTACCAGGATGAGGACTTGGGAATGTAGTAGGAGGACGCTCAGAATCAACGCTTCTACCACAACCACTTCCATTGCCATTGTTCATAACACCGACTTCTGAATCAACTACGGTCAAACTCCACAGACAAGACAAATTTAAAAATCGGGAACTCCAAAGATGCGAGCGTGAAGCCTCCTACGCGCAAATCGAACTCGAGGCAGCGCGCAATCAAGCGTGCCTGATTATCAACTAGGGCAGAGGTGAAGGGGGAAAAATTTCGCCTGCTCCTTGGAATTTGGAACGCTTGTATCATTGAAGCGCATGTATCTTTGGATCTCGTATCTTTGGAATTCGAGCGTAAATGTTTTAGTGGAAGTGAAGTGGAATTTCATTCAGAAACAAAACAAAAATAGTGGTTTTTTCCATCATTTTTCGTAAAAAATATAGTCAAATCAGAACTTTATAATAAATTTTATAGGATTTTCGAAAAACAAAAGTTGAATTTAATTTTATTATCATTTTTAAAAATCGCAACTATTTCGTTGAAAATTAATTTCTTTGGTCGAGGATTCAAACTATTTTGTGTAAAATTCTTCTTTTTTGGATGAATGCAACCATTTTAAGTGAAAAATTATAATCCTTTATGGTTGAAATATCAGAAATAACGTTTTTCATTGATAATTTATCTTTTTTGGTTAAAAATCCAACTACTTAGTTGGAAGTGGAATTACTTTGCAGAAAATTCATTCATGTAGTTGATCGTTCATCATTTTCGTTGGCGAACCTTTTTATTTTGGTTCAAAATTTAATTATTATGTGGAAAATTATGTTTTCTAGTGGAAAATTAATTGTTTTAACTGAAAAATTTAAATCGCGAATGTTTGGTACAAAATTCATCTTTTTTGGTTAAAGGTACAAATAGTTGGTTTAAAGTTCCTATATTTTCGTGAAAAATTTGATTTCCGGCAGAATATTCAGGCTGATTGGTGACTAAGGCCTCTTTACATTTTGTCATAGAAATGTAATCTGTTGCGTTAAAAAATGTTCTGTTTTGTAGAAAATTCAACTATTCTATTTTGGGTCGAGAATTTATTTTATTAGTTATAAGAAACTAAATTAAAAATTCATTTTTCTTTTTATAGAAAATTTATATTTTGGGTTGGAAATACAATTATTTTGTCAAAAATTCATCACACTGAGTAAAAGTTAATTTATTTGGCTGAAAATTTGTTTGCTTTAAATTGAAAAATAATTTTTTTAAATAAAGATCTAACTATTTCATTTTTCGTAGAAAATATATTTTTTAGAAGAAAATCAATTAATTTGGCAGGATACTAGTATTTTGTTGTTTAACACCTGGAGCACACACAGAGTCTTACAGACCCATTTCTTAAGTTTCGCCCTAAATATTTTGTAGGCGGTTTGTAAATTGGCGGGCTGAAAGACCCCTAAGTGTAGTTTTTGGTCCTAAATGTGCGCCTCGATGCTTCTCCAGTAAATCTCTGCACTCAGTAGGTGTTAAAAACTGTTAAAAGTAGGTGCAGGATCACTCAGACCATGTTGTGTACCAAACCAAGGGTAATGTCGACAGAGTAATTGATAAGTGACATTAATCATCAAATTGTTCGCGAAAGTGTCGACTCCGAAGACTTTATTCGTCAAAATGATGTTCACAGCATGAGCAGTGTTTAAAATACGACATGGTCTACAAAGTTAGTAGATGCTTCGAGAAAAATACTAAGTAAGGTTTCAGCTTGGGAATTTTCGAAGATAATTTTCGCTGCGGAAAGTTGTTGTTATATCTCTCAAATAAATTATTTTCCATTTAACTACAGGAATCTTTGCATCTCAGTGGTTAACTAGAATAATTGAGATAATGGTCAGTTACATATTTATTGAAAGTGCTGGATCGGTACTTGTACTATGCAAGATGTGCTTGAGCATCTTCTGTATCATCATTCTAGAGTACTTTTTAGGCGTATGTGTATTATTATTTAATATTTGTAGCCGCTTCTTGAAGTATAAAGTCATTTATTTATATTCGCGACATTTACGGAAGAGAGATTCGAATTAAACAGGTTCTTAAACTTTTGTAGGAACCACACATGCGTGAGCTGCATCCGCTTTCGAAACACCACGTTTGTTTACTCGCGCACATAGCCATCTTTAACGCTGTCTAAGAAAACTGATCAGCTGATTTGGTGGTAACCAGGGAACACAGCTCGTTTAATCTATTCGTATTTTTCTCTGCGTTTTGGCGTTTGCAATAGCAATCCTTTGCTTTGTGACCCACCTTTTTGCACCGAGAACATTTAAATTTGAATGTTTTTAAACCAGACTTTTTGCTTTTATCATCACCAGAATTTCGTCTATCCGGATAATCAGGGTTTTTGTGAAATTTTACCTTTCATTTAAAAAAAAAAGTATACATGGCACCTTGCATATTTTCTCGAGCTTTGCTTCTACGCGCGTCACACTCTTTGAGAATTTTTACTTTCAAAAATTAAGATTTCATTAATTTGTCTCTAAATTCGAGAGCACATCTAAAGTTTTTATAACTCGCGGGAAACCTATACAGTAGTAAAATTGTGAGAAGATTTGCGTTCAGCTGCACCTCCATTTCTTCAAGGCTGATCGACAAAACTAAATCAGCTTTTGCTTTTAAATCCATAGCGTTCCATTTTTCAACGTCCCCAGCAGATAGTTGTGTTTGGAGATGATGATTTTCAAGCACGACTTCAGGCTTCACTTTGTGCTCACTTGCATAAACCCATACATCGGTTTTTATTAGGGGAGCTTGAATTTTAAGCTTTCACGTGTTATACTCATCTTTATTTAGTGGATCAACACGCGAATTCAACACGGAACTCTTTCTTTGAGCAGAGATTAGTTTCAACTTACACGTCCCTGGGCTCATAACATGTTAAGGTCAGGGGGTGAAAACAGTGAAAATAGTATTTTTTCTTGAATAAAAATAGACATTTATTCATGAGTTTTTTATGACAAAAAAAACTATTTTGTTAAAAATTCGTTTTTTTATAGAAGATTCGTCTTTTGGGAGGAAAATTCATCACCGTCAATAAGATTTAATTTGTTCGGCTTAAAAAATCGTTTCTTTTTAAATTAAAATTTATTTTTTCAACTGAAGATGTAAACATTCTATTTTTCCTTGGAAATTTATATTTTTAGTTGAAAATTAAATGATTTTACTAAGAACATGTTTTTTTTTGTTTAAGATTTATTTTTCTAACTGAAAATTGAACTATTTTAGTTTTGGTTTGTAAATTCATCTTTTCTAGTTCAAAATGTATACATTTTATGAAAATTGTATGTTTTTTGGTAGAAAATTTATATTAAAAATTTAAATTTAAATTAATTTGTCTAGAATTATTTTTCATATTGATACTTGATTGTTTTAACTGAAAATTTGATCCCTGTCTTATAGAAGAAAAAGATTAAACAAAGATATTGAATTCGTAAAATAGAAAAATATTTGTTGTATTTGCCAGAAGGATCAAAGAAAATAGTTAGGAAAGGAGATATATGTAGAGAAAGAGATGAGGAAGAGGACATGACAAGGGAAAAAAAGTCAAGGTGTTAGAAATAATGGATGAAAAGGCACCTGGAATAGATGAGATTCCTAATGCATTATGGAAATATGGTGGGACGGAACTATAGGAGTGGGCATGGATAATGTGTTATCGAGAATGGAGAGAAGAGGGGTGGCCAGAGTTATGAAAAGAAGGAATAGTGATACCAATAGTAAAGAAAGGCAAAGAAGAGGAGGTTAAGGAAAATAGGGGTGTGCTGCTGGTGCCAAGATTTTATACAGCATATAGAACTGTTTTGTCGAAGAGATTGTAAAAAGAAGTTGAGGAAAAAATATAAATCCACCGAATCAGATAGGATTTGAAAAAGGAATGGGGGTGATGCACATAGGACGTAGAACATGTTATGGTGAAAAAGAGGATAAAAGAGGGAATAATAAAGAAAGTAACAACAATTTTTTAGAGACTTAATATAAAAAATGTGGAGGAAAGTTTGAGGAGGAATTAGGATAAGGAAGGAAAGATATATGGACTTGCATACACAGACGAGATAGTGTTGATGACAGATGAAAAAGATAATGAGCTTTAGAAAAGGAGTGGGAAGACAAAAAGAATGGACGGAAAGGTGGAAGGGAATGTAGTTAAAAAAATTAGAGAATTAAAAATTTTAATTTTTAATTAAAGAAATTAAAAATTGAAAAAATTAGAGAATTAAAAATTTTAATTTTTAATTAAAGAAATTAAAAATTGAAAAAATTAGAGAAGGAGAATGTGGTTATTTGATACGCTGGTATGTCCGGTATTAAGTAGTGGAGCAGAGATATGGGGATAGGAGGAAAGGAAAAATATTGATAAATTACAAGAAAGGTATAAATGGGGGACAATAGGCGAAGATTGGAGGGCACTAGGATTTGGGGTATGAGAAGAAACGCAAAGAGATAAATTAAGTATGAAAGTGAAAAAGAGGGCATGGATATTTGAGACGAAGCTGTGGAAGGGAAACAGAGGGGAGCTTGCGAGCAAGTGTTTTATGAAGGTAGAAGAGAGAAGAGGGAGGGTGATAGAATTAACGAGATGGGAAGAAGAAAGGAGGGAGTTCTTTAATGCTAGAGGCAAAGAAGACGGGCCTGGAGTAAACTATAAAGAGTTGTAAAAAAGAAGAGGGCAAGGCAATTAATAGGAAGATGGGGCATGTCTGAGAAATCAAAATATAATAAATGTTAGAAGGTAATAAAAAAGGAATGAGTACCAAAGTATTCAGCAAAGGAATAAGGAGGGAGAAGCTGTACCAGAACAGCAATATTTAGATTGAAAAACGAGGTAAGGGAGGGGATTTAATGGGGTAAAGAGGCGAACAGAAAGTGTAGAATATGTGAATGGGAAGAGAAAACATGGAACATTATTCAGTGTCAGTAAAAATTATGTTATTTTTCTGAAAATTCATCTCTTTTTTAATAAAAATGATTTATTGATCTGAATATGTAAATATTTCATTCTTAAATAAAAAATTTTATTTTCAGTTGAAAAGCAATTAAATATTCTGAAAACTCTTTTTTTCGTTGGTTTAAAAGTTATTTTGCTAACTGTAAATTGAACTATTTTACTTTTGATTTGTAATTTTATCTTTCTGGTTGAAACGTTATACATTTTATTGAAATTGTATTCTTTTTTGGTAGAAAATTCATCCTTGGGTTTAAAATTAATTTCATGTGTTGAAAAATCTCTTTTTTAATTAAAAATTAATTGTTTTAGCTAAAAATCTAATTTTTCTTTCTTTCTCAAGAAATAATTTTTTTTATATTAACAAAAAACTGTTTTGTTGAAAATTCCTTTTTTTTTAATATAAAATCAATCTTTTGTGTAGAGAATTATTCAATGTCATTATAAATTAAGTTATTTTGCTTAAAAATCGTCTCTTTTTTAATGAAAATTATTTATTTAACTGAATATGTAAATATTTCATTTTTGACTGCACTGTTTAGTTGAAAATCTATTGATTATCCTGAAAACTCTTTTTTTGCTTGTTTAAAATTTATATTTTTGACTCTAAATTAAACAATTTAGTTTTGGTTTTCAAATTTATCCTTTTTAGTTGAAAATTGATACATTTTATTGAAATTGTATGCTTGTTTGGTCGGAAGGTCATCTTTCAGGTTTAAAATTAAGTTATATTGTTGGGACTACTTTTTTAAAATTGAAAATTGAAATTTTATAATTTTAGTTAAAAAGTAATTAATTTTGATGAAAACTCGTTTATTTTGTTTATTAGATATTCATTTTTCAATCTTTTTAAAATCTTTTTTTTGTTGTTGAAATTTCATTTTTTGGTTGAACATTTATTTTTCTATCATTTTAACTTTTCTATTTTTGGTTAAAAATTAATGTTTTTCAAAGTAATATTCATGCATTGGGTTAAAAATGATTTTTTTTTATTTTTAGATTTATCATTTTTGTGGAAAAATCACTTCAATTATTCTAATTTTTGTGGAGATTTTACTTTTGTTGGTAGAAATGTAATCTTTTTCGTTAAATTTTTTTTCTATTTAAATTTAAAGAAAAATAGGGGATTTTTTTACGAATAATATATATAATTTTTTATGGATAATATTATTCAAAACCAACATTTTTGTCAGCAAAACAGTTGAATTTTTAACCAAAAAGATTAATTAAAATTTTATTTGTAGAAAATTCGTGTTTGTCGTTTTAAAATTAACTTTTTAAAATGAAGTTTCATTTTTTTGCGTTAAAGTATTAATGACACGTTTGTCTCGTAAATTTCAGTATTCAGTTCAAAGTTTATCTCTATGGTGTAAGGTCTTTTTTAACAAATAAATAAATTTGAACATTTTAAATTTGCACCTGGAATACTTTTTTATTCCCGTTTAAAAAATAAAAATCTTAATTTTTAAATATTCTCAAATTTAAATTGTTTGATTTCGCATCATATATTTAGAATTCAATTTTAAGATTATGATTTATGAAATTGCTTTCAAAAAATACTTACAAAAGTATTATATCATGTATAATCCATAATCTTTTCCTAATATACGCAGATATTATCCAACATAATCTCGAAATGTTAAATTCTTATAAGCAGGGCGCAACACAATTGCACAGCGCATAACGCACGGCGCAACAAGTTCTAGACCAATCCCAGTCCTCCATTTCAATCGCTGAGATTATCACGCAGTATGGCGCTGAAGGCGTCGAAAAGTTGGGAACATTCAACTTCCATGCAGTCTGCAGCCGTTTTCCGTAATCGACAGACGCATGCAGCAGACGTTTTTCAATTTTCTAACCTGAAATTCTTGCGCGTCGCGTTGTTTGATTTGAAAGTGTCGCACGTGGCATCATTTTTTAAAAGTGTTTTCTAGTTTTGAAAGTGAAAGTTAAGAAATATATGATAAAAAGTGGTGTGATGGGCTCCCTGTAAAGAATATGAACGTTAAGGAATGTTTTTCGATAATCCCAAACTAACGTGTACAAATTATTTGACGATTAGGTGTAATAGTATAATAATTGAAAAAAATTCTTAACTTAAATTACCAAACTAGAGTATATGCATGAATTAAAAGAACCATAAAGTAAAACGAATATGCAAAATTCCTGAAAATAAAACCAAGAATTTTAAACAAATTAAATAAGAGTTATTCTAGTAATATTAATCATGTTTAGCACTAAGATTTCATAAACCACGATTTTTTTTTTTTTTTTTAAAGAAAATCAAGATTTATGAAAACTCGGTGCTAAATATAATTAATCATACTAACAAAACTCTTGTTTAATTCGTCTTGAGCAGTTTTTAAATTATTATAAAATAAATGTTTTTTGTGATTTAATAACAATAAAATGACGAAATTAATAAAGAAGAGAATGAAGGGAAATTGGTTGCTTGCCTTCTTATTTTTCTGTTTCCTTTTCTATTTTTGTCAAAAAATATTTTTTTTTTGTTTTTAGTAAAATTTGTATCTTCTTTAAAATTTCAATATGACTATTTTATAGTGACTTTCCAAATTCGGTCGTTGAATTCTTTGTCTTATTTCCAGGAATTCTGCACATTAATTTGATTATTTGTTGTTAAATGGGATTTTGAATTTAAGTTTAATCCCGTGTAAATTTCTTTGATTATAACATAATATTAATAGTCAGCAATGAAATTAAATATTAAAATTATTACACGATCTTCTATACTCTAGAATGTTCTAGATTAATCTTCTAGAATAATCTCCTTATCTTCTATTGATGTTTCTTTAATGTTATATAGTTGAAATAAAAAATTTTCCAAGTTTAAAAATATACTAAAGAAATTTTGGACATAAACATCAAATTAAAGAAATTTAATCACAAAACCTAAGATATGAATAACTAAATTCATTGTAATTTATCAAATTTATCATTGCTTCATTTGTCGTGATTAAAAATTAAACATTCTACAACATTAAAAAGTGACAATTGAAAATTCTGCAATTTTAAATGAAGCTTGCAAGTTCCCCAATTTTAACGATTTATGATTTAAAAAATTAGTTTAGCTTTAAAATGTATTATAATGTATCATTAATTCGAATGACTAAAAGCAGAAGACTAAAAGCAATTGTTTATAAAATTAGATTCTTGATTATCTTAAAATCAGATGTAAAGTTTTTACGGATTTTTGAAGTTTCGAAAAAGTTGAAAATATTTTTCTAACTAGATTTCGTTATAAAATTTTAAAGATTTTCGAGGATTCTAAAATGTTTGAGGATGACCAATTTTTTCTTAACATTATTGGGAATGTTGAAAATTCGGATTTAAAGATTTAAAGGAAATTTTCTAATTTTAAAAGATTAAAGAAAAATTAGGAAACATTTCAAATATTAAAAAAATTCACTTATTTATTTTTCTTTCTGATTCTAATAGTTCTTTCCATTCTTTTCCAAAATTTCGAAACTTCTTAAAACTGACAAAATGGCGGCTTTTTTTAATGGCACGGACTTCTGTAAAAAAAAATAAAGAATTTATGACATTTCTGTTCATTGGGAAAGTAACTGTTAGTCAGAAGCTAAGAAATTAGACACCGGGAATTGTGGTTTAATATTCAATTACGGACACGTGCATTAAAAAACAACTGACGATCACTGTAGATAAACAACAGAAACAATTGCGCTTAAATTCCAAATATACGAGGCATGCGGAAATCAAGAACTCCACAGATGCAAGCGTGAAAGGCCTACTACGCGCACGCGCATGTCGAATTCAACGCACGGTGCCCTCGCGCGTGCCTGACTCAAATGGGACAGGGTAGAAGGGAAAAAACTTTGCCTGCTCCTTTAAATAGGGAGAATCGTGTCAGTGAAACGGTCGTATGTTTTGAGCTCGTATCTTTGGAGTTCGAGTGTAAATGTTTTAGTGAAAGTGAAGTGGCACTAAAGTGAGAAAATCATATAATCTATACAATCGACATACATGGTAAATCAAAATTCCCCTGTTCCTTTCTTCACTCTTCCTTTTTGACAGATAAAATCTTGAAATACATTTTTTTTTATTTTATATTTATTTCACACAATTTTGATACAAAAAAACGTCAGTCAAATGCAACGTCTCGAAAAGTACGTAGGTCCGACTTGTTGGAAAAATCTGGAAACCAGGAGAGCTTAAATAGAAAAATTAAAACATGTTATGTTAAGTATGACGATAGCTATGTCCGCGATACATTTTTTAAATATAAAAGCAAAAATAACAAAATGGTGGCCAAAAAATGAAACAAAAAAATCGTGGTTTTTTCACCGTTTTTTGTTGAACAAAATTATAGTAAAAATCAAAACTTGATAATAAATTTGATAGGGGACATAAATATTGTCATCATTCATCTAAAACTTTTTTTTCTGATTGCCCAGTTCCGAATTTTTCTTAACAAGCTCGAAATTCTATACTTTTCGAGGTATTGCGTTTGAAAATAGCGTTTTTTCGTGGATAGTTACTAGAATTACTAAAATTTACAAAACAATTATAATGACCTAAAAGAGTTAGGAAATTTTGAAAAAACTAAAGTTGAAGTTAATTTAATTTTTTTTTATGTATCAAATTCAAATTCTTCTTGGTTCCAACATAAAATATCACGTTTTTCGTTGAGAATTCATACTTTTTGGTTTGAAATTGAGCTATTTTATTTTGTTAAAAATTATGTTTTCTAGTTCAAAATTAACTGTTGAAACGACAAAATTACACTGAAAATTTTTGGATTGAAATGTATCTTCTCAAGTTAAAAATCCATATCGTTAGCTTCAAATTCCTGTATTTTAATGGAAACTCGAGTTTCTGGTCACCAATACCTCTTTTTGGTTGAAGATTTACTTAAAAATTAAAATATTTCGTTGAAAACTCATGTACTTTGCTAATAAATAATTCCTCTTTTTTTATAAATAATTCATCTTTTGCGATATAAATTTAATATTCTTGGTTGAAAACTATACTATTTTGTTGAGAATGTATTTTAATTTTATTTAAAATTAAGTTTCTTTCCTGAAATTTCACTATTTTATTTTTAGTTGAAAATTTATCTGTTTTAGGTGAAAATGTAAGTATTTGTTAAAAATCTTTCTTTTTGGTAGTAGAGTACTCACATTAAATGAAACTTCATGTTTTTTTTTAAAAACTTATTTCTGTGGTTAAAAAATTAACTATTTTGTTAAAAAATCGTTGATTTTTTAGTCGCAAATTTATTTTAGTATCTGAAAATTTAATGTTTTTAATGTATTTTTTCAATTGCGAATTCATTTTCTTGGTTAAAAATTTCAATTTTTGTGGAAAATTGACCTTTTTGTATAGAAATTTACTCTTTTGCGACAAAAATGTTCTGTTTTGTAAAAACTATAACTATCTTACTCAAATTTAATAATGAATTTCTTTGGTTGAAAAAAATTTATTTCGGTTCTTTTAAAATAAGAATTACTTTTTTAAAATGAAGATGCAACTATTTCATTTTTGCTTGACAATTTATATTTTTAGTGAAAAGTTAATTAATTTTGTTGAAAACTCGTTTTTTTGTTGTTTGAAATTAACTTTTGAACTGCACATTAAACTATTATAGTTTTGGTTCTGTAAATTTATCTTTTTTAGCTGAAAATTTATACATTTCATTAAAATTGTCTCCTTTTTTGGCAAAAAATTCGTCTTTGGGTTTAAAATTAATTTCATTTGATCAGAATTATTTTCTTTTTACTTGAAAATTAATTGTTTTAAATGAAATTTTAATTTTTTTCATATCATGTTTTTTAATGAAGAAAAAAACTATTTTGTTTAAAATTCGTTGTTTTTTAAAGGAAATTCATCTTTTGCGTAAGAAATTCATCACTTTCATTACAAATTAATTAATTTTACTGAAAATTCGTTTCTTTCAAAATAAAAAATAATTTTTTTAACTGAAGGTGTCATTGTTCGTTCAAATATTTAATTTCAGTAAAAAAAAGTACCTTTTTAATTGTAAATTCATGTATTTGGTTAAAAATTACAATTTTTGTAAAAAATTGACCTTTTTTGATATAAATTTAATCTTTTGCGTTCAAAAATGTTGTTTTGTAGAAAATTTAACTATTCTATTTTTGGTTGCAAATTTATTAATTTGTTTGAAAAAAAAGAAGTTTAATTAAAAATTTGTTTCTCTTTTCACATAAAATTTATCTTTTGGCTTGAAAATTCCAGTATTTGGTCAAAAATTCATCACTGCAGTTAAAAGCAGATTCATTTAGATGAAAATTTGCTTCTTTCCAATTAAATGTTTTTGGTGTAAAATTAATCTTTTAGGTTTAGAGTTGAATTCATTTGTTGAAAATTCTTTTTTTTTTTTTGCAAATTTATTCTTTGGGCTGAGAGTATAATTCTTATTTTTTGTATAAAAATAAATTTTTTTAATAAAAGAAAAACTGCTTTTGTTGAAAATTCGTTTTTTTAAAGGAAATTCATTTTTAAGGCAGAAAATTTATCACAGTCATTAGGAATTTATTTATTTGGCTGAAAATTCGTTTGTCTTTGAAACAAAATTAACTTTTTCAACTGAAGATGTTAATATTCCATTTTTGCTTGAATATTTATATTTTTAATTAAAAATTAATTTACTTGGCTGAAAACACGTTTTTTTTTGTTTAGAATTCATTTTTCTAACTGAATCTTTTAACTGAACTGCGTGTAACTCAATTTTATTAACATAAGATGTAAATATTCCATTTTTCCTAAAAATTTATATTTTTAGTTGAAAATTAATTAATTTAGCTAAAAACTCATTTATTTGTTATTTGAGATTTATTTTTCGAACAAAACGTTAAACTGCTTTAGTTTTGGTTATTAAATTTATTTTCTTAGTTGAAAAATTATACATTTCATTGGAATCGTATGCTTTTTCTTTAGAAAATATCTTTAGGTTGAAATTTTATTTATTTTGTTGAAAAATAATTTTTATTTTAAATTTATTGTTTTAACTTAAACAATTCTTCTATTTTTGGTTAAAAACTAATTTTTCGGATAAAAAAACTATTTTGTTTGAAATTTGTTTTTTTTTTCGCATTTATTTTTCTAACATTTTAGCTATTCTAATTTTGGTTGGAAATTGATTATTTTTCAGATGAAAATTGATGTTTTGGGCTAAAAATTAAATTTTTTTAGTTGAAGATTTATAATTTTTTTTTAAATCACTTTAATTATTTTAATTTTTTGTGAAAACTACCTTCTTTCATAGAAATTTAATCCTTCACGTTAAAAAATTTTCTGTTTTGTAGAAAATGCAACTATTCTATTTTTGGTTAAGAAATTAATTTCTTTTTTCACACTCCTTCCTTTTTATTTCCTTGTATTAAAGAATTAAACAATTTAAAATTCAAGATTAAAAAATTGGTTAATAACAAGAGTATATAGAATATATATATTATATATGTATATTTACATTATTATTTAATTCTAGCAATGAGAAATATTAATTGTTAACGATGTTTTTTTATTTAGTGAATTCCTTCAAAAAATCAAATATAAATCAGATAGCAAAATATTTTTTCTCGCAAACAATTGTTAAGTTTTTTATTTTTAATATATTTTTAAATATATTTTTATAATAACTTTCACGTACTTATTTTTTTATAGCTGGAACTATAAAAATTGATGAAAGTTTAAAAACTGAAAGTTTGGAAATTGCATTTTTGATTAAAAATTCATCTTCATCAGTTAAAGATTTAAATATTTTTTTGGAAATTCATGTATGTTTGAAAAAATAATCTTTTTAATTACAAGTTAATTTATTTTATTAAAAATCTAACCAACTTTGTTGAAAATTCCTTTTTATTTGTTCGAAATGAATTTTTTCACTAAAAATATAGCTATTCCATTTTTGCTTGAGAATTGTAGAAAATGAAATTTTGGATCAAAAATAAATTGTTTGTTTTGAAAAGTCAACTGAAATCTTTTTTGGATGAATATTCAATTATTATCATGAAAATTTGCCTTTTCAGTTCAAAAACTTATCTTTATCTTTATCAGTTAAAAAATTTGTCTGAAAACTTATATTTTATTGTTAAAAAGTCAAATTAAAATCTTTTTTGGATGTAAATCCCTTCTTTTTGTTAAAGGTTCTTCTCTTTTTGATCTAGAAATTGATCTCTTTTAGTAGAAATTTTATATTTCTGGATTAAAATGCAAATTTTTAATTAAAAATAAATCTCCTCTTCACGAGAATTCAACAACTATGTTTGAAAATTTTGCGTGGACCACTTTTGGGAAATGATTTTTTTTCTATGAAGATTCATATCCTTTTTTGAAAAATTTATCTCTTTGGTTGAAAGTGGAACCATTAAATTGAAAATTGATATTTTTCAATTAAAAATTTAACTCCGTCGTAGAGAGTTGAACTAATTCTTGAACATTTTTATTTTGAATGAAAATTTGCCCTATTTGGTTGAGCATTTAAAAATTGTTTTAACATTTAATATTTTTACTCAGAATTTACATTTTTGGTTGAAAATTCAATTTCTGTAGCGAAAAATCTTTTTTGTTTGCTTAAAAGGTTAAAAAATGTTCGGTGAATATTGCTTACTTTTATGTTTGAAATCATTTTATTTGTTAAAAATTCGCCTTTTTGGTTTTAAAATTTATTTATTTTTGATGAAATTTCATCTTTTTCGGTTAAATATCAGTTACGTGTTTGTGTAAAAAATTTCAGTATTCCATTAAAAATATATTCGTTATAGTAGCAAAGCCTTTTTTTTAAACAAATAAATTGGAAAATCATAAGTTTATATCTGGAATATTTTTCTGTATTGGAATATACATATGTTGCAAGTTTGAAAAAATTTCACGGATACTTTGTTGAAATATTGATTAAATAAATATTTTTGTTAAAAATCTATATATTTTCTATTAAACATATAGGAGTCAAATTTAAACGCATTATTTATCCATACATGAAATAAAACGTTGCATAAATTTATATTTTGAGTAGAAAATTAATGAACTTTTCTATTTTTGGTTAAAGACTCCTTTTACTGATGGAAAAAAAAAATTTTTTTAATGGAACCTTTATTTTTCTACAATTTCAACTCTTCTGGCTTTTCTTAAAAAGTGCTTTCTTTTTATATGAAAATTCATGTATTTGCTTTAAAATTAAAATTTTTTAGTTTGAGATTTATAGTTTTTGTTTAAAACTTTAATTATTCTGATTTTTTGGAAAATTTACCTTTTTGATTGAAATATAATCTTTTTTGTCAACAAATTTGCTGTTATGTAGAAAATTTAACCATTTAATTTTTAGTTAAAAATTTATTTCATTGGTTAAAAAAAATTCGTTAAAAATGCATTTTTTAATGAAAAATTCATCACTGTCATTAAAAATGAATTTCTTGAGCTGCAAACTCGTTTTTTTTTGTTTTGCTTAAGATCAATTTTTCTAACTGCAAATTGAACTACTTTAGTTTTTGTTTGCAAATTTATCTTTTTTAGTTGAAAATTTTTTTCTTTTATTGAAATCGTATGTTTTTATTGGTACACAATTTATCTTCTAGGTTTAAAGTTAAATTAATTTTATGAGAATTCTTGTTTTTCATTCAAAATTGATTGTTTTAACTAAAAATGTAATTTTTTTGTTTAAACTTTTTTTTAAAGAAAAAAACTACTATTTTGTTAAAATTTTTTTTTCTAATAAAAGATTCATTGTTTGCGCAGAAGATTTTTTTAACTGAAGAAGTAACTATTATTTTTGCTTGAAAATTTATCTTTTTAGTTGAAAATTAATTAATTTGTCTGATTTTTTTTAAGTTTATGTCTCTAACTTCAAAATGAACTCTTATTTTATGCTTTTTTAGTACAGAATTTATTTATGGCTTTAAATTTGAAATACTTTTTTGAGATTTTTTTTTTTTAAATTTATTATTTTAACTGAAAATTTAATTTTTCTATTTTTGTCTAAAAACTTATTTTTCTGATGAAAAACAATATTTTGTTGAAATATTTTTTTTATTGAACTTTTATTATTCTAAAATTTGAACTATTCTAATTTCTGTAGAAAAATGCTTTCATTTTAGATAAGAATTCATGTAGTTGTTTAATAATTAAATTTCTTTAGTTAAAGATTTATAGTTTTTCTTTCCAAATCACTTTAATTATTCTAATTTTTGTGGAAAATTTACCCTTTTTTAAAGAAATATAATCTTTTTTGTCGATAAATTTGCTGTCATGTAGAAAATTTAACTATTTTATTTTTGTTTAAGAATTTAGTTCTTTGGTTTAACAAAAAATTCTATAAAAAGTCGTGTTTTTTATGGAAAATTCATCACTGTCATTAAAAATGAATTTATTTAGCTGAAAACATGTTTTTTTTTGTTTTGTTTAAGAGCAATTTTTCTAACTGCAAATTGAACTATTTTAGTTTTTGTTTATAAATTTGTCTTTTTATTTGAAAATTTATTTCTTTGATTGAAACTGTATATTTTTAGTTAACAATTAATTCATTTTGCTAAAAATTGTTTTTTTTTCTTGTTTAAAATTAGTTTTTCAAACTGAAAATTGAACTGTTTAATTTTGGTTTATAAACTCGTCCTTCTTATTTAAAAATTGACTGTTAAACTGAAAATATAATTTGTTTTTAAATAATTTTTTGGATAAAAAATATTTTATTAAAAATTAGTTTTTTTTGTTAAAATTTTATTTTTCGAACATTTTTACTATTCTGGTTTTGGTCGAAGCTTTATCTTTTTTAGAATATAATTCATGCATAATGTTATCTTTTTCGTTAAAACTTTTTTTTAAAAACAATGAACTACTAACCCAAAAATATTTGAATTTTTTTATTTGGTTCTATTAATTTAGTTCATATTTAAACAAAAAAACGAGCAAATGGAAATTTTCTTCAAAATATAGCTGTATAAAGACAATAAAAACATAAAAAATAAGCCTGAAAACCAAGCCAAAAGTTACAACTGAGTTGAAAACTTTCCATTTTTGTAAAGGAAACATTTTGATTTATTTTATTAAAAATAATTATTTTGCAATTGCCTACTGAATAATTACTAATTTTGTTGAAATATGTGAATTTATTAATGGCCTTTCCTTTTATTCACTATTTTTATTATTTTATCTCATTATTTATTATTTATATTTTTAAATAAATATTCGTGAGCAGAATAAATCACAATTTTTATATTTGCTTATGTGACAAGATTTTAATCTCGAAACATAGATCCAAATGGGAATATTAATTTTTTAATGATTTAAAATTTTTTTATTTTCATATCATATATTTAGAATTCAATTCCGATATTTGGATTTATGAAATTGCTCTAAAAAAATATTTCCAGTATTTTAATCTGGCTATGTGGCACTAACCATAATTATTTATTTGAAAAAAATTTTCAAATGCAAATTTCATTTTTAATTTTATGCGGTAGATTTGAACCTTTAATTTAAGATGAATATTCATTAATAAAATTAAATATGTATGAAACATCATTTCTTCTTTCCATATGTTACAATATATGGTTCTAGTGAAGAAGCCTAAACGGAAATAAAAAAATAAGAATCTTAGAATTAAAATATTAATTGAAAATATTATATTGTACAATCAGAAGACTGATTGTAGATCAATTTTTATAAATGAATATAAACATCGCGTTTATCCTCATTTTGAGTGTCCGTGTTTTACAAGATTCTAATCTTTCGACGTGGCACTATGTGGAAATACCAATGGAAAAATAATAAAATTATAATTTGTGAATTTTATATTTTACATTAGAAAAACAATTTTGATATTGATTTAGGATTCAAGGATGAAATTAAATATGTATCAAGCATCATTTATTGTTTTCGTGTGTTACAATATTTGGTTCTGGTAAAGAAGCCTAACCGGAAATTAAAAAAAAAAATTTTCAAATTAAAATTTTAATTTTTAATTTTGTATGGTAAATCAGAAGACTAGTTGTAGATCAATGTTCATTAATGAACATAAACATCGCGTTTATCCTCATTTCTCTATTACCATATGTTACAAGATTCCAATCTTTCGACGTGGCACTAAGTGGAAATATCCATTAAACAAAATTTTAAAATCGAATTTGTGAATTTTTTATTGGACACTTGGAAAACAATTTTTAGATTGATTTAAGATTCAATAATAAAATTAAAAATGTATCAAACATCATTTCTTCTTTCCTTATGTTACAATATGTGGTTCTGCTGAAGAAGCCTAAACGGAAATATAAAACTAAAAATTTTAGAATTGAAATATCAATTAAAAATTTTATATTGTACAATCAGAAAACTGATTGTAGATCATTTTTCATAAATGAATATAAAAATCGCGTTTCTCCTCATTTTTTTTAGTTTTCGTATGTTACAAGATTCTAATCTTTCGACGTGGCACCGTGTGGAAATATCAATAAAAGAACATTGAAATTCAAATTTGTGAATCTTAGATGTTACATTAGGAAAACAATTTTGAGATTTATTTAAGATTTAAGAATAAAATTAAATTTGTATAAAACATCATTTCTTGTTTTCATATGTTACAATATATGGTTCTGATATAGAAGCCGAAACGGAAATTTTTTAAAAAGAATTTTCAAATTAAAATTTTAATTTAAAATTTTATTTTTTGCAGTCAGAAGAATAATTGTAGATCACTCTTTATAAATAAACAAGATTCCAATATAAATAAATAATTATTTTTAATATTATGTTAGAAACACATACTTTCAAAATTGTGTAGAGTCACGCAGCCAAATAATAGAGTGACGACCTTCATTGCATCTAGTTACGTGGAGAGATAACGATAGAGAACTCAAGACTAATGCTAGAGAGGAAGAATTTCGAAAAAAGCTGCTGTTTTTACCGATTACACAGCCACACAAAATAAAGTGTGCGGATCTGGTAACAAGACACACGTAATCCTATGGATTTTGGTGCGCTGAATTCAAATTCGGTATCAAAAATCACCCATCACGTCATGGTTGAGCCATAACCTAAAAAAATGACGAATAATCATGCACTGAGGCAAATAAATTTCAAAATAATGCCAGTGATGCAAATTTTCACTTCAAAAACATGTCGACAACTGTGAAGGATCAACCCTTGCCTGATATTAACTTATTTAACATAACTTTACCCAACAGAACCTGACCTCACCTAACCTGAATTAACAGAAATTTATTGAACTACACGTAAAGCTCTGGAAGCATAGTTTCCCAGTAGCAAATGTGTGCTACATCGAATGGGTCCACTCGAGCCTAACCTAGAAATAAATCTAACCTAGCCTAACCTAACCTCACGAATCACAATTAAACTGATTGTGTTGTCCCGTTGTGTTTGCGGTACCATTTCATTCAGCTTCGGCTTAACTTACATAGAAGTTAAACCTATCCCAACCTAACAAAACCTGACCTAACTTAGCCGATTACGCTGGCAACCCTGTTCTTGCGTTCTTTCATATTTTTACATTAATAGCAGTAAATGTCTGGAGTTTCGTAACCGCTTGTTGCTAGCATTATTCGCCTGTGATTGTAACCGGGACAGCTGCACGTGGTGACGGTGGACAACCGATCCACATTGGCGTCTGGTCAGGGTAGGAAAGCGGGCTCTCCGACGTCGTCATCATCCAACCGTAGCTCTTCATCAATGGATCACTTGGTTGGTGTAGAGTCTCATGCTACAAGGAAAAATACCGCGAACATTTCTCAATCGCATGCCTGCAAGAATAGCTCAGATTCATTCTGTTGCATTTGCAGTAAATATGAAGTAAGCAGTTTGCGAAAATCAATCGACGAGGAAGTAAAAAGTCTTTACGAAAAAAGGGTTTGACCGTAAATTGCTGCACCAAGAAAAAAAAATGGGTTCCTCACGTCATTTGCAATTCCTGCAGACTTATGCTGTATCGTCTAAAAAATTCAAACAACGAAAAGTACCGCAAGAACTCAACACGAACCATATGGAAAAAAACCCGTTGACGAATATAGCGTGCATAAAATGAAATTGAAGGTACCAATATTAGTGTCGCAACTAGAACTGAATGATTTTATTATAAATCTTGGATTACCGAAAGGCGGTGCTGAATTTGCCGCTTCATTTCTAAAAAGAAGAAATCTTCTAGAGCCAAAGACAAAAGTTTCATTCTATCGCGACAGGGACAAAGAATTCAGAAAGTTTTTCGTTAAAGACGAAGAGACGTCTTTAGTGTACTGCACTGACGTTAACGGACTAATGAACCACTTGAAGAAAAATGTATACAGAGACGAAAAATGGCGACTTTTCATTGATTCGTCAAAACGCAGCATTAAGGCTGTTTCACTGCATAACATGAATACTTACGCTCTTATCCCGATAGCTCACTCAACGGTCATCAAAGGAAAATATAACAATGTTAAAAAGCTTCTTGAAAAAGTTAATTACACGAATCACAAATGGTAAATATGTGGTAATCTCAAAATCATAACAATGATATTAGGCCAACAATCGGGTTTCACGAGAGATCCATGCTTTATATGCCTGTGGAATAGCAGAGATCGAGCCAATCATTACAGCAAAAAACATTGGCCTTTAAGAGATTCATTCAAACCTGGTTCTCATTATATCATAAACCAAAGCCTTGTTGATCCAGAAAACATCTTACTACCACCCCTCCACATGAAGCTTGGGCTCATGAAGCAATTTGTCCCTAATGTTTCAGACGCTAAATTGAAAGAAAGAGTCTTTGATGGAGCACATATTCAAATATTGATAAAAGATATTAATTTCGTGAGCCACATGACGAAAATTGAAATGGACGCTTGGGAAAGTTTTAAAGCAGTAAATGCAAATTTACTCGGTAACAAAAAAAGTCCAGACTACTAGAATATTGTTGCGAAAATGATAAGAAACTACAAAAAGTTAGGCTGATTGATGAATTTAAAACTTCACGTTCTAGATTCCCATCTGGATAAGTTTCCAGAAAATTTTGGTGATATCAGCGAAGAACAAGAGGAACGTTTTCATGAAGACATAAAAGTGATGGAACAACGATATCAGGGTAGATGGGACGAGGTCATGATGGCTGATTTTTGCTGGATGTTGAAAAGGGAAATGAATTTTATTGTGTTACAACGGAAACACTTCAGTTCTGTTGCGTTAAGCAAAATTTCGTTAAGTTCTGTTAAGTTAGATTCATTTGTAGGTTAAGATCGAGTTAACCTATTAAATATAGCACACATTCAAGACTGAGAACCGTACGCTTACATTCTTACACGTGTGGTTGAATTTCATTCGGCTAGGTTAGGTTAAGTCAGGTTTCGTTAGGTTAGGATAGGTTAAACCTCTATGTAGGTTAAGCCGAAGCTGAATCAAACGGTACCGCAAACACAATGGGACAACACAATGAGTTTAATTGTGTTACGTGAAGTTAAGTTAGGTTAGGTTAGGTCAGGTTTTTTTACGTTAGGATAGGTTTGACATCTTTGCAGGTTAAGCTGATTCAAACGGTAGCGCAAACACAACAGGACAGCATAATCAGTTTAATTGTGTTTCGTGAGGTTAGGTTAGGCTAGGTTAGATTTATTTCTAGGTTAGGCTCGAGTTGATCCATTCGATGTAGCACACATTTGCTACTGGGAAAATATTCTTCCATAGCTTTACGTGTAGTTCAATAAATTTCTGTTAATTTAGGTCAGGTGAGGTCAGGTTCTGTTGGGTAAAGTTATGTTAAATAAGTTGATCCTTCAGCGTTGTCGACATGTTTTTGAAGCGAAAATTTGCATCACTGGCATTATTTTGAAATTTATTTGCCTCAGTGCATGATTTTTCTTCATTTTTTGAGGTCATGGGTCAACCATGACATGAAGGGTGATTTTTGATACCGAATTTGAATTCAGCGCCCCAAAATCCATAGGAATACGTGTGTCTTGTTACCAGATCCGCACACTTTTTTTTGTGTGGCTGTGTTAGTAAGTAGCACTTGATCCCAATTGTCTGACACTCAATGTCTTCAAAAAAAAGTAGAAATAGTTCTTGTATATTTTGTAACAAAACGCAAGATGTGACCAGGTTGTCGGTGAAATGTAAGGTTAATATTTTTGTGAAAAAAATATTTAAGTATCGGAATGAACTCGGTCTTTCCCTGAACATTTTGTTGTGAGTGGCTTTATACCAAACGTCCTACTGCACGGTTTAGAATTTTGCATTAGCGAGAAATTTAGGGATACGTATATACGTATTATACCGTAATATGGGTACTTAATATACGTATTACGATTCTATACGTCATGCTGTACAAAATCGATGGGTATATCGCCGTATTCGTAAAAAGGAGTTGATGATGTTTTTGTATATACAGAGACATATAATGGACTTCGCAAATGATCTTTATAATCCCACTCCTGAAGTTCCAAAAGTGATTGCCTATATAGAAGGAACTTATGTACATATCCATTAACCCAGCAATTTCAGATCACTCAGGGAAACATACTGCGTTCATTAAGGTCGCCAGTTAATTATTTCAGCCTTAGTTGTATCTCCAGATGGCTATATTTTGGATATTTATGAGCTCTACATTTCTGACTCTCGACATAACGATGATGATACGCTTGCTTATGAATTCGAAATCGATGTAAATGGGCTACGAGAATGATTAGAAAACAATGACATTATCATTGCGGACCATGGTTATCCTGATGCCCTACCGCTTCTTGGTTAGACTTAGAATTGAAAATCTGCATACTAGATAGATGTATCTAATGAACACGAGGTACCTCATTTACCTAAGCTGGATGTGAATTATCTGAAGGAACTGATGGTAGGAATCTATCAGCTGAATCTTGTAGGAGCTTACATTCAAGATAATTTTGACAGGGAGCGAATGGAAGATTTGGAGTTGGACAAACTTTTCGATGAACCGGGTGTAATCTGAGTGCGAGTGTATTCTCGTTTCAGACGCGTAACAAAATATCAGATCTGAATTCCACACGTAGAAGATAACTTGGTCTGAACAGCCGATGATCAAGAGCTGAAGCTGGATGAAGTACTTCACAATGAAAAAATATTTGGATACTACTGTACTTGCAAAATTAGGGCCAGGATAGTAGCATCATGTTCACATGTAGCAAGCATATTGTGGTATTTAAGGTACGCGCGCCATCAGCTAAAAGGAAAGTTTACAAGCAGATCTATGACTGGTAATATTGCATATGCCTGAGAATAGTGTCAAAAAGTCTTCGCGGGTCCATGGAACTTATCTCGCGTCCATGAAAAGTGACATTTGGTCCCTCCTATCTCGAAACCTGGAGTTTTTTGGACCCAGCGTCCAAGAATTTAATTTGATCAGGATATTAGAAACTACATTATACTACAGTTTCAGACAATTTGACTGGGACCAAATTTACATAGATGTGTACGAGGCACTTCGTACGATCTCCCCATTGTTTTGAATTATAATCACACCCTGCTCGTTTTGTAAAATGTAGAATATAGTTTGATCAATAATAATTTTATTTATCTGACATATGTCGTTGTTTAAAATTTTCACGCTGTTTTTTATTAGTTGCGTTTCGCAGTATTTAGTTTCTTCTAGGAGATAGTGAGGATTCTTTTATTCACAAATTTTAATAATTGCTAGTAATTTACAGTAACTAAGATCACTTTCTGACGTAGGGATATCAGAGTATTTTTATCGTTAATCATTACATTATTTTCATTTAGGATTATGGTGATAATATTATCCCCCTTTCGTAGTGGTAGCAAAATTAAGTGATTTATTTGGTAGAATTCTGTTTCTAAAATCGGCATTCCACTTAAGTTATCAAATGTATTATTTATCAAAAAAACAGTTATCTAGGCAATGTCGATCAAGAATTGGTAAATAGATAAGTCCGTGTTACCGTCATTTACTGCATCGAATTATTTTTATTAAACTATATATCTTCACTTAATTCTAATATAACAACTGTGATGATTGTGATCTTATAAGCCATTACTATGTATTCCATATTTTTATTAGTCTTGTTGGCTAACTTGTTATAATTATCTATAATGTTTTTATTTTTTGAAAATAAGGAATCTACAGAATGTGCAGCCAAATTTGAAATAGGTACTTCCGAAAAGTGTCTTGAATATGGTTCCAATAAAAGGCCTTTAAGTTCAAAAAGAACTTCGAGAAAAGTCTAACAAGTCTTGATTAGTAAACGACGTGGTTGTTGCTAAGGCTGATTGCTAATTGACTTTTATTCCAAATGTCATTTCGAACAGGGTTAAACCTGTATTCCCATGAACTGCATAATGGTCCCACTAGGTCCATCGCGATCTTCTCGTTCGGCTGCGTCGGCATTTCCAAAATAACTGCTTCAACCACACAGGAAAATATATGTTCGGTGAATTTTGTTGGTAGTAGAAAATTACACATATCCCCGATGCGTACACGTTCCGTAATTTCTATTAAGGAATCCTTCATATGAAATTGAAGTATGTTCGGGGTTTTGTTTCTGGTGAAATCTTTCATTTTTATGTAGAGGATTTGGACCCATTTTCCTTCATCATTGTTCTTAACAGGATTCTTAGCAAAGGGAGAATGTTTTGATTGCTACTTTTATTCCAATTTTTTCCGTTGGCAGCAGGTTTCATTTTTAATTTACTAGTCAGCTGCCGTATTTTCTTTCCCTTTTTTCTAAACGACCTTGTATGTGTATGCTTCCATCTGAAATCTCCACTTTATTAACCTGGATGAAGGGTCTTCTTCGTTAAAAGGCCACGTCAAAGCTTGATGGTCCGTTTGTATTATGAATTGACATCTGAGAAGATAATGACGAAAACGCTAAACTGCCAAGACGATTCTTAATTTTTTTCTTTTAGGTAATGGTGAAATTTAGCCTAGGTTTATTTACTCTTCTTCAGGTGTAACAAAATGCGTGTCCCTGTTGCAATAAAATTGCCCCCAGTGCAACATTGCTTGCGTAAATGGTCAAAGTAAAAGTTTCATAGAAGTCGGGATATCTTAATACCAGTGCAGAGGAGAGACCATCTGTCAATGTTTTAAAAGTTGTTTCGCAAGATGGTGTCCATTTGATGAGTTCAGTTTTCTTCGCCAGTGCTGTTAAAGGTTTAGCGATCGCAGAGAAGTTTTTAAAATAAATTTCGGTAAAATCCAGCTAGTCCCAAGAAAGACGTAACTTCTTTTTGTTTCTCAGGTCTTTTGAAATTTTGACAAGCTGATCATTTATATGGGTTTGGTGTCATTCAGTTTTTCGTGATTGAGTGTCCTAGATATTATAGTTCCGGTCGAAGAAACTCACACTTGTCTGGTTGAAGTTGAAGTCCAGTAGCCCTTAAGGCCATGTGGCGAGAGGGTCACATGAACAAACCTGCTCCTCAATTATTCTTTTCCAACTTACGTCTAAACGAAATGAGATATCGCTATGAAATTTTGTCTACGCGGAATAAGATATCGTGTTAAAAAATTGACACGATAACTAGAAGGCCTGCAAGAATGTGTCTCTGGTCCTACAAAATTAGAATAGTGAAATTTTTTCCAATTACTATTTTGGAGAAATACTGACCATGCTGCCGTCAAACCCTGCAAGCAATTTGCAATGTTGTCAATGGGCTAGTTATGAGGTTTATATTTCGCAAAGTAGGGCAAACCAACAAAAATCGCTTACGAACATCATGCGCAAATAATGCAAAAACTAATGTTTGCACTTGAAATGTAAATAAACATATTTGCTCTGACATACGTATCAGTCTGGTATCAGCTATGTCAAAGCAGAACTAGCACGGCGAGTAGACAACTTCGAACTTCTAGGGGTCTGTCGGTAAATTAGATTGAATGATTACCGTCAGAGAAAATTAAAAGTCAAACTTCTGCTGTAAAACCTAAATGTGTCGGTCGATAATCATTATTTGCATAAATAAACTTTTTTCTTCCTCCAACTATTTGCAAAGCTACAAACCATCCTTTAATATTTATTAACATTTCCCGAAAAAATTTTCGCGTTATTTAAACTTCTATTTTTCAATATGGGTTCAGAATTTTATAACCTCAAAAACCATTAAAAACCCGTGCGAAATCTGATTTCTGCAAATATTTTAAAAAGTGATGGGGGAGGCTATTGTTTACCTGCAGATTCGGATTCAGCGTCGAAAAATACAAAAGAAAAAGTTGGTTTAATCAAAACTACACGCAACGCTTTTCTGTGGGCCTGTGTAATTAATAATTGTTTACAACGAAAATTAAGGCCATGTGATGAGTATGAAAGCTGATCAAGGCAGCCCTAAAATCAATATTTTTCACGAATATTGAAAAATAAGAGTTTAAGTAACGCGGAAATTTTTTTCAGGAAATGTTAATAAATATTAAAGGATCATTTGTGGCCTTGCAAAGAGAGGAATAAGAAAGTTTATTCATACAAATAACACAGGCACACAAAAAAAAAGTCAAAGTCCACTTCGGCGACCTTTGGGGTTCTATGGGTTTTGGGTCGCTGTTTCCGAATCGCTGTCGGTTTTTTCAGATCAGATCGCTTTCAAGGTCATTTGAAGGTCAAATGAAGAAAATATTGCTGAAAAAATTCATACATAGGGTTTTTAGCACGCTGAATCCGAATCCGGTGTCGGTTGTCCTTCGTTAGTTCAAGATTAAGGTCATTTAAAGGTCAAACCAACAAAAGAACCTCAAAAAAATTTTTTTAAATTTATATATAGGTTTTGAGGGTCGCTGAATACAAACCCAAGGTTGAATCGATCATATTTGGTTATCTGAAGGTTACCTAAGGTCATTTGAAGGTAGAATTCGGAAAAAAGGCTAGAAAAAACTGAAAAAATTAAAATGTAGGTTTTTCAGCATGCTGAATATGAATCCGGTTTCGGTTGACCTTCATGAGTTCAAGGTCAAGGTCATTTGATCGTCAAATCAATGAGGTACTTTTGAAAAAATGTTTACAAAAATTAATTTAGAATCATCTTTAGTTTTTCGTCTATATAGAAAATAAATCAATCAATTAAATCAATTAAATCTAAAGATAATGATGATGATGATGATGATGATGATGATGATGATGATGATGATGATGATGATGATGATGATGATGATGATGATGATGATGATGATGACAAAAGCACTAAGACCGATGATGAAAATCAAGACGAACATGAAAGCGATAGTAGTAGGGGTTCTCCTTGCAGTGAGAAAATGTGATAAGAGATGGCTATTTTTTAAACCTTAATTTTGTGTGCATCTTTGATGTGTGCAAACCTCAAATTTCCATTTAATTCCTTTCAAATAATGTAAGTGACACGCTCCTCTTGTTATTGGGCAAAATTAGTAAACTTGTAATTCATCACTTCATGAATTAATCTCAAGTCTGTTTTACTTTGGTTATTGACGGGAATCATAACTTGTGAGCGAACAATACGGTAAATAGAATTTGAAATGATGCCTTCCTCAGGTATTGGAAATTTTTCTGGTAAAATTATCTAGTGGTAATTAATTAGGTAATTTTCTTCTGTTGGATTTATCGATGCACCATTATCAACTAATAGTTTTACAAGTTCAGTTAATCCGTTTAATTTTCCTTTAATATAATATAATCTTCCAGGTATAGCTGCCACTTTGTCTCCAGTTCCATTTTCGTTGCTTTGATATCCTTTTCTTTCTTTCCTTTTTGAAGATAATTCACACGATTTGGAGGTCGACTTGCCCAGGCTTTCGTATAAACGATTTTCTTTTTGGAGAAACATTGAATTTCGGTGTATCCAGGGATTTTGCAGTGACTGCAAAATAACTGGGTTTTCTGCTACAAAGATATTCTGAGACTTCGAAGATTGTTTAACGGAGGATATTTTTGATTATTTGATTGAAAGTTTAAGGTTTTAAAACGAGATTTATTGTCAGTTGTGCGAAAAGGTATTTGGGGCTTAATTGAGTTTTTGGATTGGCGAATTTTGCTTCCTCACGTTAACCAGACTTCGGATTGGATTTACAATTTTTGTGCTTCTCTCTTAAATCCATGGTGTAATTTTCGTGAATTTTTCTTCTATAATAAAGTCTAATCAAATCCCTGGATTTGCGCACTGTGATTTAATTCTTACTACCAGAGCGATTAAAGGTTCCACTCCCATATCATTTTGCTCGTTGAATTTTTTTAATAATTTGACTGAGTCTCTTGCAGGGATAGTTTATATTGTGGTTGAGATATATTCATTTGAAATTTGTGAATGGTTGCAGAACACTCCTTTTTGTTTAAATTTTTTTCTTTTATTCTACTCAATTGAGATTCCCAGTGAAGATTGTTGGTGGCTATTTCAGTAGATCAACTAGTTTTGGGCAGCCGTGGGTTTAAGAGTCCGTAAATTCTACAATTGCAACAGTGCCAAATTTGTTAGGTGACGTCTCGCCTTTAAATTTTTCCTGATTTAAATTCCTTAGAAAGGTTGATACTTTATGAGAATGACATATCAATCAAACGTATCCTGGAAATGATCGCCAATTTATGTAACGGTTTGAATGAAAAGTGACTTTGATTTAATTTGTCCTGAGCCAGATTCGTAAATCTGTTTATGCAGATCATTAAATAAAACACAAGTTGCAGCCGTAGCAGTGAGACAAGCAATAAATCTGTGGCCGAGGCCCTGCCAGGTCAGTCCCACGATGAAAGCGTACACTCTACTGCTCTTATCATGTAAAAAGGAAGAAAGTGATAGCTATCTATTCTTATCCTACAAAAACTGCTGACTTTTAGAATAATGCGCTTGTATAGCTAGAATATTTTGACCCATTATTTCTAGCTTCACAAGAATGTATATAGAATAGTGCTTTAATAACGGTGAAATACAACGTAGAAATGTTCAAAAAGTTTTTTAAATCGTAGAAACACAAACTTTTAAATTAATTTGAAACAATTATTTGGAAAATTTCATGAATGAGTTTCATGCATTACATGTTACTTGACTTATTTTGTTTCACTTCGGGTTGATTTTGATTTTTCATGTGAAAAGAAAAAAATAAAGTTACAAAAATCGCCATTTTCAATATATTTGTAAACACAGAATTGTAATTAAATGAAACATTAAAAACAGGCTTTCGTGATTCTCTTTGGAATTTAATCAAGAATATTTAAAAAAAATCAAAATCAATTAAAAATATCCTCTCTAAGAATAGGCTGCTTTGGAATAAATTGCCATGTTCGGAGCACTGTTCAGGTCTTCAGGGCGTGGCGCAGTTAAGCAATTTCATTCAGCACACCTGCCTTTGCAAGTGTCTGTCAGCCACTGTAATTACGATGACAACATTGTAACTGTCTTTAAAATGGTAGGTCTCATATGATCAATACATTTATTTCGCGGGATTCCCCCTAGAGAACCAAAACCTAATCCACTTGAGGGCTAAGACTGAAAGTTCCCCAGAAATAAAATATTCCAAATAGAAAATTTAGTCATTAGAAAGTTCCAGACTCTGTTATTTTACCGAGTTTGAGAATTTTGGAGAATAGATAATTCCCAAAACAAAATTGCGGATATTATAAAATTGAAGTAAAATATATGTCTATTGAAGAGACATTTCGGGTTCTCATCGTGTAAATAACTACGCATTTTGCCGACGTTTCGTGAATATTGAAGGTTACTTATTTAGAACTGTCCTGCAATTAGGGTATTAGGCTATGTTGTTCTTATGTATACTCTCTACGATTCCTGTGATTGGACACAGAGCCTCAAGTTGGGGACTGGTCGAACCTGATTTAGCCTGATTAACCTGATTTAGTATATAAGGAGAAGAAAGATAGGGTGAGAGGAATAGAGGTAATCTGTGAGGGATTCAGGATGTGTACGGGGTTGAGGCAAGGGTGTCCGCTTAGCCCAACGGCTTTTGAAATTTTGATCGTGGATACGGAAAGTAAGCTAGCGGCCGGAGTGGTAGAAGGAGTTAGGGTTGAAAGAGTCAGCATCAGGTCACTCGCATATGCAGATGGCATAGTGCTGATAGCAAAGAGGGAAGAGGCTTTAAAGGAGATGATGCAAAGGTTGAGAAGACACTTGGACAAAAATAGGTTAGAGTTGAATCTGGCCTAGTCGGAGATTATGGTGTTCAGGAAAGAAGATGGGAAAGATAAGGGAAGGAAGCGGTAGGGGAAAGCGGTACAAGAGGTAAAAGAGTTTGATACCTGGGCTTCCTGCTTTGAAGAAATGGGGGATCATATAAAAGAGAGGGTGCAAAGGACAAATGCGGAGATGAGGCAGGTGTGGGGCTGGGGAAGAGGTTGTTCGCAGATGATTTTTTAAGGAGAATGAAATTGTTTGATTCACTAGGGATGAGTGTCTTATTTTACGGAGTGAACGTGTGCGGGTGGAATGTAAGCGTACATATGAGGAGAAATTTTTGAAAGAAGGAGGAAGTAAGCTGGTGTCGGAGTGTTACTGGTAGAAGGAGAGCAGACGTAGGTGTGCAAAGATGGAGGTGGAAATAGGAAGGTATTTTAGAACGAATGGATTGCTGATGTTTGAAGTGTAAAGGATGCACGAGGAAGGTAGAAAGGTATATGAGTTGATCAAAAGAATAGCATGGAGAAAGGGAAGGCAGAAGTGCAGGAGAGAATAAGAGAGTCAAGGTTTAACGGGAACTATGTGTGGATTAGGCCAAGAGAGAGAGAGAGAGCGCAATATTTGGTTTGAAAAGAAGAGAAAGGAAGTCAGAAACTTAGAGCGAGAATGAGATGCGGTTTCATGGACAATTTTAATAGGTTGTGACTTTCTAGAGAGAAGAGAATTTGTGAATTTAATTGTGCGGACGAAAGAGGGGGACAAAAAGACAGTAGCATAGGTGAAAGGGGTGTTGCGTAAGATGGAGAACAAGAGAAGGAAGTAGCAAGAGGAATCGAGAAGAAAATATAGAAAATAGAATAGGAAAAAGGTATCATAAAACTGTAAATATTGTAAACAGTAGTTAAGAATTAGGTATTATCTGCGGAGGAAGAGCGTGGCAATGCGAGGCATAGCGAGAAAAGGGCGACATGCGTGCGAGGCGAGGCAAAGCGAGGAAGGTCGAAACTAACAAAAAATACGTCTTTTGACGTTGATAAATAAACAATTGTTTATAACAAAAGCTTGCTAAAATGTCGTGATAAAATGTCAAAAGAAACAAACGCTTTATGTGAAAATAAATATGTAAACTATTTAGATGTACAAAAAAAACTGTAACAAAATACTGAAAACATTAGAGTGAAATTGGAAACTTTAACTTAACTGAATACCTTCGTGTCTTTACCTCTGCGTGTTACCCGACGGTTAGTCACGACAGAGCTGATTCTTTGATTGTTGACAGTTGACTGTTGAGTGCTTTTTGACTACTTTTGTGCAAAAAAGTACTTATCATTGATTAAAAATGAGATATATATATTTTTTATTGATGAGCAAATAGTTTTTTAATAATTATTTATTAACAATAATCACATTTGAATAAATTTTTTGAGACGAAAGGTTTATAATTAATTAAAAATGTGATACATATTTTTCATCAATAGACAAATATTTTTTATAATTTTTTGTAACAATACCTTCTAATGAATACTTATTCTGCATTCATGTCCTTACTTACTTCCAAGGTGCTTTTATACGCCGTGATTTCTATACATTATACATAAATTGCTGTGACCATTTTTTAGCATTAAAAATATTTATTCTTAATGTGAAAAATTGTCACAGCTTATTATGTACAATTTATGGAAATCACTGAGAATTTTAAGTGTCTTGGAGGTGAGTATAAAATTAAAAGCAGAAAAAGTATTCGCTAGAAAAAATTATTATGACAAATTATTAAAAAAAAACGATTTGCTTATAGATTAAAAATGTATATCACATTTTATATCAATAATAAGTACTCTTTTGCCACAAAAGTAGTCGAAGAGTACTCAACAGTGGTTATAGAAATATTTTGTTAAAAACAATTATTAATAAAAATATTTTCTTATAGATAAAAAACATATCACACATTTTTAATCAATTACAATGATCAATTACAATGCTATTTGGGCTAAGACATTTTTTTTATTCTACGCCAAATTATCTCCACGTTTATTTATTCTCTCCAAACTTTGTGGTAGGATCCACAGGAAATGAGGTATTTTCCAAAAACACAACTTCACAACTGTTGGACATTTCGCTCTAAAATGCAAAAGAAATTATCCGACCACGCAAAAGTAACTTTTGGTAGTATTAGAAAAACCTGTTTGGCAATCAATCTGTTCTAGCATTTTTAATATTAATTTTCAAACAAGAAGAATAATTTTCTACTAAAAAAGAAGAATTTTCAACTGAACAAAGATAATTCGCAAAAAAAACTCAACGAATTTGTAAAATTTTCAACTATAAATTGGATATTAAAATTAAAAAAAAATGTATTCAACCAAAAATGTAATCGTTACATTTTCAGTTAAAAAATCTAATTTTCGACGGAAGTAACGAATTTTTAACTGAAAAATATAATTCCTGACAAAAAATTTTCAATTCGAAAATTTAATTTTGTACAAATAGTCTTCTAAATAAAGATGAAATTTGAAAAAAATTAATTTAAAAAAAAAATAAAAAACGTATTTTCCATTAAATAGATGAATTTTGAACCATGCATGCTATAGTAGAATTTTCAATAAAAAAAAAAAAAATGATTAGCATACAAATGAATTCACAAAAAATTTTCAATCAGATAGTGGAATTTGTGAACTGCAAAAGATCATTTATAAACCAGAAAGGAAATATTTCCATATTTAGCCAAAAAGAATAATTTTTAACAAAAGCATAATAAATTTCTACAGAAAATATAAATTTTTTAACAAGAAGGAAAAGTTTGCACCAAAACAAAGAACTTACAACAAAAAAGAAAAAAGTAGGATCGGATTTCACCGTTGAAATTTCTCGTTTGTGCAAGTGTTGGTTTTTTTTAGTTTTCGAATAATTATAATAATAGAAATCTACGAATTGCTGAATTCCGGCCGCCTTTTCAAGTGCATAGGCTGAATGAAGACATTCGGAAACTCCTCAAATTCATTTTACTAGCTGGAATGGATATGTGAGTAAAATTAATCTTTTTTCACGATTTTTCACGAATAAAAACTTGAATCGGCTTTTTTTCGAAACCACATTTTTTTAACTGAGTGCCACTCGTATTTCAAAACTATTAACAATTAAAAGTGCAAAAAAAGGGTCGAAAATTAAAAAGTCCGCCATTTTGTTTATTTTTCGGTGGAAATGTTTCATTGTAGTTCCGACCAGAGACAATTCGATACAGAATATGAAACTGTTTTGCTTTTTGCTTTCAGATGATTCGTTTCCAAGAAATGATGACACTCACCAACAAATCAGACGAGTTTGAGCAGCTATTTTCGGAGACGCCAAAATAAAAAATAAAATTTTTTGTAGTTTAACATGTGTGAATTAGCTACCATGTCCAAGGAAATTTTAATAAGTCTTGATTTTATGATTAGCTACCTTGAAAAAAAAGATTGCACCGCAAAAATTATTAAAATTTCAAAATGCCTACCTTCTGCCATGAACCCACGTTCTTAGTGAAACCGACAGGAATGATACAGTATTCTCAATCTTTTTGAAGAGGAAATGTCCGTTCAACTTTACATCTAGAAACGTCTTTAATTTTCATTCCTAAGGGTGAAATAATCGAAACGTTCACAAGGCATCCAGTATTCGAAGAAATTTTAGGATGAATTGCCATTGAACAATTAAGGATATGAATTTTGAGTAATTTTGGCATTCTCCATGCGACAAGGTGAAGGAAAAATACGATTTAGGAGACTTTATAAAATTTGTATTGAATATGACTCTGGTATATTATATTGACAATATGGGAAATGAAGATGGCGGGGATGGGCCTCCTAAGGGGGATGAAAAAATGGGTTCAAATAAATTACTAACTGACCCGAATGCTTCAACCGTCGCGGAGATGTGTAGCTCGCGCTCTGACATAGGATTTCAGCCTGGCATCCCTAGACCGGCTTTCTATCAAATCGCGGCCCAAAATCCAGGTCAAGATAACGCAGCAATGTTGATTGCTTAGTCTCTCGCCAGCACGCTTGCAATCCAGCAATATGTGTCTCATATCCCTTATTTTGATAAGAAAAATATTGCAATCCGCGATTTTATTCAAGATATAGTAAATGCTACTTCACATGTTCCTACTTCGTTCAAATCATCGTTAATCACGTCAGTACTCGGCGAACTCTTTGATCAAGCCTCGGCATCGTTAGGAGCTGAGCATAAGCACACGGTAGCAATACATACGATGATTTCAGTGATTAAAGATGCGCCTAAGGCATTCATAAGGGGATTACCAGCTGATTTATCAGCCACAGTAGATGTCACGGACCCTGAAACTTTAAAAGACGCATTTAAAAATGGTAAACATGCCGCGAAAAGAAGGGAAGAAATTCGTTTAAATAATCATAACTCGTACCGAGTAGAGTATCAATCGCACCCGGATGATTATAAAGCAACTGAAAATAGCCTCTATTTCCATCAAAATGACTCCCGCACTAAGCGCTATCCTAAAGAGGACTTGCGTGTGTTTTACCCATATGAGAATAGTAGGTCATATCAAAGCGAATTAGGACGTTTTTATACCAGCACAAAATATTATCGTTCCCCTGAGCGTGATTGCAATCAAGAACATTCTTATAACAACAGATATTATGGTACACTGTACTGTGAGAAGCGTGCCAGATCGCCAAGTCTCAATTATTCCCGATGATATGGGGATATGGAATATGCAGGCAATTTCACGTCATCAAACCTAATTTCCTTACTTCTGTACAAGGAATTTTGGGACGATCCTTTTTGAGACAGGAAAGGTTAAACATTTTTCTTTTATCATAACGCGTTAATAATGCAGTCGCGACCGACAGACCCTCTCCCCTTCATTGACCCTGATTCGGCAAAAGCTAGGGACGAATGGGCCTACGAAATCAAACCCACAACAATTCGATTATTGGATAACTAGTAGTCTATCACATCAGTAGAATCACCATAGAGTCTCCTGTTGTAAAGTCAGATGTTCTGAATTTGCGCAGTGGTGGCGGAAAATTTGTTGTTGGCATAGGGGCGAATGTTAATTTAATTAAGGTTAACTATCTTCATCGATACACACCAGTTATAGAACAAGAGTTTTCCATTATAACTGGAGTTAACTTAATCCGGACCTATAATTTAAGAACAGGTGCTCTAAAAATCTATAGAATATGCAGGAAATTTCACGTCATCAAACCTAATTTCCTTACTTCTGTACAAGGAATTTTGGGACGACCCTTTTTGAGACAGGAAAGGTTAAACATTTTTCTTTTATCATAACGCGTTAATAATGCAGTCGCGACTGACAGACCCTCTCCCCTTCATTGACCCTGATTCGGCAAAAGCTAGGGACGAATGGGCCCACGAAATCAAACCTATTCCACGGATACATATGTTATTCCAGGGAAGACCGTTCAAATTCTGAAACTGATGTAACCCTGCTAAATCCATAATTAAAGAATCATCCAGGAACGTTCTATTAGGATATCTTGATTCGGAAGAATTAGCTTATGTTCAAAAATGTTGAAGGGTCATCTTATCATGGAGACGAAATCGCCTTACCACCAGATTGAAACTGATCTAAAAGCCCAGTCGGAAACGGCCTTTTGAGCAAACAGAGGGCACTTTCCATATAAAAGAATGCCCATGGGCAGTTAAAAGGATTCGGAAACCTTCCAACGACTCATGGATTAGGTTCTGTGTGGAATGCAAGGTACTCGCTGTGGTCGATGCTCTTGAAAACTTCCACCCCTATCTCTATAGTAGGAAGTTTTTACTGTCATGTGACCATGAACCTTTACGCTGGATCCATTCCACTAAAGCACTAGCTGGAGGAATTTCCAAATAGCATCGAAACTGGCTGCCAAGAATGGAATAAAAGAAAGACTTTCCCAAAGCACAAAAAAAAACAAATTTCTAGCTTGCCTCAAATGGCCAAAGTAAAATCTTCTAAAACTTTGCCCATTGCAAGGCCTTCTTTAGAACCCAGCGAATCAGCTCCGCCAACCAAGACTACTCAAGTGACAAAACGGAAAACTGGTAGACCAAGAGGATCACGAAACAGGCAAACTCTTTCTGAGTTTTAGGATAATATGGTCCTAGAAAAAGCCACAATAGCCGATAGACTGCGACTCTGAAAACATGTAGACACCCCGAAACCATCAGAAATTGATACTGAAGCTGATTCTCTCCAAAAGTACGAGTGGTAGCTCCCTCGCGTTGATTATTCTAGCCCGCCACACGCGATTTAGTTCGTTTGCTATCTTTGCCTTCTCTACTTATTAAGAGTGACGTACACTCTTACTAAAATAAAATACAGAAAAATGTTTTATTTAATTGTTTAACTTAAATATTAATTTACTGAGGTATTAAGTATGCTATTTTAACCGCAGGTAACATTGGTAACGTATCATCCAAGCAATCATTCACTAACACAAATACATAATAAATTTTGTATTAAATAATTCAATTTTAGCAGTAAAAAGCAGTTTTTTCTGAAATTATTTGAAAATTTGCACCAGCACACCTAGATTTGATGGAAAAATGCTGAAGTGATGGTGCTGAAATCAAACACGATAACCCTTGAATCAAACACGTAAAAATAATCATGTGTCTCGGTTAAGCATTTTAACCGTACGTAACAAGGGATTTATCCTTTTGTTTTAAAATGTTTTTAATTGGTTTAAAATGAACTTTACTATTAGAAATTCATATATTTAGGTTGGAAGTTTAACGGGTTTGCAGACAATTGAAATGCTCTGTTAGAATACTTCATGCAGTTGAAAATTCATCTCGATTGGTAGAAAATGATTCTTTTCGTTTCGAAATTGATCTATTTCTGTTAAAAATTAAGTCCTTCGGCTGTAAATTCCACTCTTTTGTTTAAAATTGATTCCCATCTTATTGAAAATTTTATTAAACCTTCTTTTTTTCTGAAAATAATCATATTTTTAAGAAAAATATAACTATTCGAATTTTAGTTGAAACGTGATATGGTACTTAGTTTTTTTTATTAAAAAACAAGCTTTCGCTTGGTGACACAAAGCCTCATCAGGGATACATATGGAAGTAAACTGTTTACCTAGTCGAAAAGAATTTTTAATGATAATATGTGTTCGTTAAAAATGTTAGGGAAAGATGTCCTATGTGATTATGTGTATTATTTGTCAATGAACTCACGAAATTCTACAAAAGAACTCTTATCGATTTCAATATTCTAATTACCTTCAAATGATAAGGCTTGGCGTCGTAAAGCGAAAGCTTGTTTTTTAATAAAAATCTAAACACCATATCACGACTTGTAAATCAACACTGTCATTCCATCGACCCAATATTATCTTTTTTAGTTGAAAATTATCTTCTTTCGTTAAAAATTAAACTACTTTGTTGAAAAATCAATTTTTTATCTGAAAATTTAATTCCAGTTTTTGGTGCATACATTTTTTTTTAGTTTAAATATTCATTTTTAAAGTTAAAACTTTAACAATTTCGTTTAAAAAATTGTTTTCTCTTTTCTTTAACCATTCGCAACCAATCTAAAAATTGTGAATTCTAAAAGCAGCTGATAAGATCTTCGAGACAGGAAAGTGGGGGGAACCTTCCTACCTTCATTCTTGTGTCGCTTTACCTCTCGCTTTTTCTTAAGTCTGTTAGTGCTCGTATTTTTTTACCTCGCTTTTTCGTACCTTTTTTTAGTTCGCTTTTGCTCTCAGCGTGTTATGGTTTTTGTATAACTTTCATCGTTAAATTCTTAGTTTTGTTTTAAGGAATAATCCAGATTAATAATAAGTAGCTATATACTTTTAACGTTGTTTCTTAATCATTACGTAACTGTTATGAAATTTGTTCTTGAGTAAAAGATACTGTGTTACCTTTACAATTTAGTTTATAATGGTTTGACGGAAATTTCAACAAACACTTATGTTTGTTCTATTACCAATGAATCTAGCAGATACAAAACAAAAAAATATCAAGAATATTTGCCGCTCCAATAAGTTGTAAATAATTTATAAAAGCAGCAGCTTCTAACAAAATTCTTTCTCTCGTTATCTGTGCTGGCATCTAGAAACAATGAAGATCGTCAGAGTATTTTTTGCCTTCGCGGCTTTGATTGACTTTGCAAGTATGTATATCTAACATGATACAAGAAATTATAAAAAATACTAATATATTATTGTACTTCTAATTTTACAACGTAAAATTCTGAATTTAAGCTTTGCGATCAATATTGACATTTAGTACCGCGTAGCCAGATCAAAATTTGGCGACAGATGCAAACTAAAAAATTAATTTTTTAGATTGTTGCAATGTTTTACTTTATTAATAAATATTTTTCTTGACTATTGCTTTTTTCTGATTCATATAAAATTTACAATTGATATTTGGATTTTATATTTTTTCAAATCAATATTTTAATATATTGCTACGCTACAAGCTTCAAAACTTTTAACATATGGAAATTAAAAAATTATGAATAACGCGTCTTTGAGCTTTTTAATAAGGTTTGAGCTTGAACTTGAATTCTGAATTAAGAAGATTTAAAGAAGGTCACTTACGGAAATAAGAGAAATCAATATTATTGCAATATTTCAGTTTATGGATGAAATATAACCCTCAAATTGACTTCTAAATGGATCATACGAAATTTATAGTTAAAAATTATCATTTAAAAAATTTTTATTACAGAAGATCATTTATTGCATGCCATTTGATTTCAAAATTTCCTGAATTCTCCTAACTCTTCATAATTTATTAAGTGATCCTATAAATAAAAATTATTCAAAATTTGTAGCACTTTCCTGGATAAAAAAGTTTTGTCTCATTTTTTCGTAGCTTGGGACGTTAGTCAAAAAAATGTTAAGTTCTTAATTGATGATGTTTTTTTACAAATAAACACAAAAAATACGCGTCTTATCGAAAAGTGATTTATGAAAAATTTGTAGATCTTCCCAGAGCAGGAAAAGTTAGCTAATTCATTTGTTGTGTGCCTTGCATAGTGTAAAATAATTAAATGGTAGGTGTATTATTTTTTTAGTACGATTAAATTTTGAATTTTCAACTTTTTGACGAAATTATAAAAGTTGTTATGGTAACCTTGGAGGGCTTTCAAAAATCAGTTGCTGAAGCAGATTTGAATCTGATCAATTTTTCAAAAGTTATGCGGTGGCCGCTTGCCCACATCAGGTCATAATTTTATTCTTACCTGAAAAAACACCCAAAAATAGCAAAAATAGCCCTTTTGGTTTATTAAAAATGTAACCCGAACAGATTTTTGCAGTTTCTTTGGGTCACTGGATTTTAGAATAATGTTGATTAATCTCAGTTCATAAGGCTTTTCGCTCCTAACCCTTAAAGCGGTTAAACCTAACCTTAAAACTGCCTTTAATCATCCAGAATAAACAATTTTCTAGTTCTAGGAGCAAAATAAGTCCAAAAATGGTATTTTATGTTATTTGGGTCGCTCACTAAATCTGAGGATTTTTTACCTGAAAAGACCCAAGTCCATCCCTAACCTTAAAAGTCCGAATTGGAGGTTACTTCGTGCTCTCCGAGGCAGCGTTCCTACCCTGAGTCAAAGAGCACAAATTAACCCCAAATTCGGATTTAGCGACGTTATCCTTTTTCTAGTATCGTATTTGTCTAAACATGGAGGCCGTTTTTTATTTTCGAACTAACGGATCGGTTATGCTCGCGGATTGAGGTGACTTTCGAGGTTATGTTCGTCTATTCTTAGTTTAGCCGTGATTTGTGACGCCAAGAGATACGAGAAAAGATAGGATCATTAAAAAAGACCTAAAAAAACGATAAAAAATTGGCTATTGGTCATATTATAATAACAAAACGGATTACTTTGGAAATTTTGGGAGGGTATATTTTGAGGCTAGTTATAGATTTGTACCTTTCCGAGAAAAAAAAGCTCCGGTTACCCAAAAAAATATAAGAGAACTTCGTTTGGGCTTATTTTGCCACTACAACTGGAAGATCGTTTATTTTGGCTATTTTGGCTATTTATGGGTGTTTTTTGAGGTTAGCAAAAAATCCTAAGACGAAAGATCAACATGGTCTGGTCAAAAGTTAAGACCAATTTTTAAAAATTTTAGAAAATATAATTTTAGAAAATTTTAGAATTATAATTTCAGAAAATATGTTCGTATTTTAAGGCTTCGAATGGCCTAGATAATCTAAGAATTTTGCATAAACGCTTAGGGTAATATAGATTATGATTTTATTTTCCACATCTTTGACCTTTTGAATTCCTCTTTTTGTAATTCAATTAATTGTTTACTTTTTGTAATTTATCTTTTTTCATCTGGTTTTGTAACAGAAAATTTCCCCCCTTTAAAGGGAAAAAATTAAAACATAGAGTTTTCTTATTTCAAAAAAAAAAAAAAATTACATTTCAAGTTACCCATATCAAAGAAAAAAATTGTTTATTTTTACAGATTGTCTTATTTCGAATCTAAATAATTTTTAACATTTAAGTTTTTCACCTCTTATTAAATTCAATTTTCAGAATTGAGAATTTTTGAATTTCTATTTAAAAATTGTTTCTTCCAATTTGCAATAAAATTATTTGATTTCCAAACTACTAGTGTAAAAATTGTCTATCTTACAAAAAAAAAAACAACTAATTATTATGAATTCCAGGTATCCTTGGATGTTTTTAACTAATTGCTTTCCTAGTTTTTTTAGATTTTTGTCAACTATTCACTGAATGATACTTATTGATTATATCTTTGTACATTATTTACATTTTCTTAGTTATTACAGCCTGGGTCTACGGAACCATAAAAACTGATTGTCTACTTTGAGAAAAATAAACACCTGTTTATGTTTTTCAGAATTGAGTTTGCAGACTTCAAACCCTATTTTTGGTGATAAAAGTTCCAAAATTGTCCATTCTCTTAAGAGACAACGATCTCCTTCGGAGTCTTTTCCTCCTGCCAGGCATCATTCTGCAGGTTCTTCTAGCAGGGCTTCTCTTCTTGCTGAGACGCCTCTTCGTGCCAGATCCAGGTCTCCTGCTGCCAGGCAATCTTCTTCACTCATACTTGGATACTCTCTTGAAGAACTTAGATTTGTTCGGCTCTTTCCCTCAAAGAATCCGGGCCAACTATTCGAAATTCGCCAACATACTTTTCCTCGCGATAAACCAATTCACTTAAAAGGGGAAAATAACGTCCCTATGCCTATGCCAACCCGAAAACTATTTGTATTATCAACGTCCAATGGTGACATCTTTGCAATATTGGATAAAAATAACACACAACTTCGTGGAATATATACAATGGTGAATGTTTTAATTTTGAAACGGGCAAAAATAAACATAGAAAGCGGCGAGGTTAAAGAAATGACAAAAAAAGAAATAAAGGATTGTCCCCTAGGCAGCCGTGCACCAATTTTAAAGACATTTGGAATATCAATTTTAAAAAACAGTCCACCAGAACTCGAAAGTTAGAATCTGAGAAATTGTCGGCTTATACATTTTTTACGCAGAAGTCCATAAATGGTCAGAAGAAATGTACGTCGCCCCCTCAAGACTTCAAAGTTTGAAGTACCTTTTTTCTAAAGTTTAAATTGGCCCTTTTTAAAACTTTCGTATACTTAAAAGTGCACAGTCTGAGCCCAGAACTGGCCTGTCTCGCCTTCAGAGCAGTATTGGGGGAAGCCTTCAAATAGGATTGGACTGATTTCGAGAAGATCGAAAAGCAAACAGTAAGGGCCGCCTAAATCATTTCTAATTAGAATCTTCATCTACATATATAATTTCCAAACCGCTTTCACCCTGCTCCCCTGAGAAACTGCGAGAGCCAGGACTTCTAGGAAGGCCGAGAACGGGATGACTAAAAGCGAGAGTTTGGTGTACATCGAACTTCGTTGCTGGTTTGTCTTTAGCCACCATCAATTTTTAACATTAAACATTTTGCCTTACTGTTTAACTGTTTAAACTTTTTGTGAATCTAATATTGGTCTGTGGTCTACTAAACTGCATTGAAGTGCAAAATAGTGCAAAGGTAAAAGACTTTCTCTTTAGCTCTTCTAAAATTCAAAGGCAGGTCAACAGATCACAGATTTGGTGCTTTTACCAATTGAGCTACTGGAGGGATTAAGATTAATAATTTCTTTCAAAGCCTTAGTTGTTAAGAGCGCCAGAAAGCCAAGTTGAAAGTTCGATTATGTAATTTTTTTAAATTTGTCTGCTTGTTTAAAATCTTTTGATATCGGATGTAATTTATAATTAAATACCTCTGTATCCCGTTTTTTCCCTTTCGTTTCGAATCTCCACAGCAGTTAAAATTATTACTCAAATTGAATCATTTTCTGTACCTAACGCCAAACATATTTTTCTAAATACCACAAAGCAACTAAGAAATAGAACAGTTTTAATCCGCTTTAATTTAGCAAATGTTGCTAGTTCTATTTACTGTTTTATGAATAATAATGCGGAAAAAAGATTTTTTAAACAAAGCATTAGTCATTTTATAATGCCAGGATTAATTTCCAAGCAGAAGGTTCTGGTGAAAAGTAATTTTTTGAATTTTTTATCAGGATTTTATATTTTTGTAAATGATAGTATTTAAAAAAAGCAAATATTTAATGATAAAGAGATGTATTATTGTACACAATGCTACTAGATTTTCAAAATTCAATATTCGCCTATTTTGGCCAACATATTCTAGAGGAGCGCATCAAGCCACATAGCCATACAGAGTTTCAAATGATTCGGAAGTTTGCGCTTTTCGGAAGTAAATCTGAACTGATTTTTAAAATTTATTACTTTGTTTATTGTTAAGATTATATGAATATAATTTTACTAATTTTTTAATGTTTCAAGTTATTTTTAAAGATTTGTATTCAATTTAAGAACAAAAATCAATTTGGCTTAAAAGATATCCAAGACTTGTAAATGTCCAGCTTTCAAATGGTATTATCAAGCATTAAGAATTCCTCATTTTCGAATTTTCTTTTAAAAGAGGCGAAAATATAAAAAGATACTCATAACAGGTACGAAAGTAACGAAAATTATTGATGAATAAAACAAGCAATTAGTTTTTCAGCAACATAGTATCGAGATCTTGAAAAAAATACTTGTATGAAAAGAAAAATTTTTTTATTGATTTTAGACATTCGACTTTGAACAGGGGATAATGTCGCTGCTTCCGTCTCAGAAATTGGGGACCGTGTATTTTTAACCAGCTTGAAAGCACAAGCTTGAAATTTAAAAAAATAATAAAAAATTAGAAGTCTCTGACGACTTTTAACTGTATTGCCTAATATATCCCTAAGTGTTATCAAATTAATGTTGCGCAAACGATACGGTTTCACGTTTAAAATTTAGTTTATGATGGTTTGAATGGTAAACAAACATTTTTGTTGGTACTATTACTAATAAAGCGAGCGTATATAAAAAATTCAGATATCAAGACTGTTTTCCCTCTCACTCAATTGTAAATAGTCTATAACAGCAGCCGATTTTTAAAAAATTCTTCGTTTCAAGCATCAGTCTTGAGCTCGCTATCGTTCTTTCTACTCGTGTCTAGAAATAATGAGAATCGTCACTCTATTATTTGCCTTCGTGGCTTTGCCAAATTTTGCAAGTATGTGTACCTAAAATAATATCAAAAATTGTTCTTATTCCTTATTCTTCTGAATATACACTGCAAAATTCATTATTTATACTTTGCAATCAATATTTCCCGTTACCGGTTCAAAAACTAGTAACATATGGAAATAGAAATAGAGACAGTGGTTAGGTTTCTTTATAAATAATTATTTAATATCAGTCTCGTAATTATACAATATAATATTTAAGATTTAAATTTAAATTTAAATTTGAACACTTTTTGAAATAAATATTTTAATTTAGTTCCACGTCACCAGATTCAAAGCCTGTCACATATATAAACAAGAAATGATGATCATTAAAATTTTTCATTTTATTAACAAACATCAATCCTAAATTAAAATTCTTAATCTACCATATCAAATTTACAATTAAAGTTTCAATTAATTTTTTTTTAAATCAATATTTCCATTTAGTGCCACGTTGAAAGATTTAAGTACTGTAAAATATGGAAATTAAAAAAAATGGCGATTAACAACTGTTTATCCAAGTTAGGGTCAATTCACAATAGCTCTGATAAGAGAGGTTCTACTATATTTGAAAATTTTTTGAATCAATATTTCAATGTAGTGCCTCGCTATCATAATGAAAATTTGTAGCATCTTAAATTAATTACTATTATTATATAAATTTATTTATTCATATGAATTATTTAATGTTTAATATTTTTAATTTCCATATTATATACTTTGGAAAATTATTTGTAATTAAAAAAAAAAACATTCGAGCAATTAAAATTGACCTTTAAAAATTAAAAATTAAATTTATATAAAATCCATTATGTGAAATTTGGTTAGAATTTCATACAAAATTCGGGACGACTGAAAAATCCCGAAAAATAAAATTCCCGAATTAGAAAATTCTCGAGTAATCAAATTCCCGAATAATAAAATTACCGAAAAATACCGATCTGGAAAATTCCAAAATAATAAAATACACGAATAATAAAATTACCGTAAAATAAAAATACCGAATTGGAAAATTGCTGGAAAATAAAATTCACCAATAATAAGATTGCCGAAAAATAAAAATACCGAATTGGAAAATTCCCGAATAATAAAATTTTCGAATAGTAAAATTTTAGAATTATAAAATTCCCGAATTATAAAATTTCCGAATTGCAAATTTCCCGAATAATAAAATTCTCGAGAGTTTATAATATTACCGAATTGGAAAATTGCCCAATATGAAAATTCCCGACAGTTTATAATATTACCGAATTGGAAAATTTCCGAATAATAAAATTGGCGACAGAAAATTGCCAATTTCTAAAATATCCAAATTGGAAAATTCCCGAATTTTATCAATTAGAATTTAAAAAAAATATATTTTATTGATTACAAATACAATAAAACAATTACAAAAAGCTTTCGCAAAAATTTAATTAAAAATTTTAAATAAATAAATAAATATATATATATATTAATTTAAAATTCAATTTCTGTTAACGCTTTTTGTATTTTTTCAAGTACTGTGAACATTAAAAAAACATACGTTACCTTGAAATATTTTATTTAAAATTATTGCTATTTTTGATTTAAAAAAATAATCTTCGAAATTTTAAATGTTAAAAATAATTTTTGAAACTAATATTTTATTGTTGTATTTATAATCAATAAAATATATTTATAAAAAATTCTAATTGTTAAAATTCAGAAATTTTCCAATTCGGATATTTTATTATTCGGGAATTTTCCAATTCGGTAATATTACAAACTGTCGAGAACTTTAATGTTCGGGAATTTCTCAATTAGGTAATATTATAAACTTTCGAAAATATTATTATTCGGGAATATTCCAATTGGGGAATTTTATAATTCAAAAATTTTATTATTCGAGAATTTTATTATTTGGGAATTTTCCAATTCGGTATTTTTATTTTTCGGCAATTTTATTATTGGCGAACTTTATTTTTCGGCAATTTTCCAATTCGGTATTTTTATTTTTCGGTAACTTTATTATTCGTGTTTTTTATTATTTGAGAATTTTCCAAATCGGTATTTTTATTTTTCGGCAATTTTATTATTCGCGAATTTGATTATTCGGGAATTTTACTGTGTCGGGAATTTTATTTTTCGGCATTTTTCAGTCGTCCCCACAATTCAATATTATGGATGATACAAATTCAACACTCTACAATACTCTCCTATTTTATGAATATATAAATGCAAATGTTTAAATTTTGATGATTTTGTCGAGCTAAAGTGAAATTTTTAGCTCTAAATATTAAAAATTGAAGAAATTTGTATTGCATATCATCAGAATTACAAATTGTTTAATGGCGAAACTCAAAACTTGAAACATTTCTAATTTTCAAATTGAAAAACTCAATTTTAAAGATGTATAAATACAATTTTTACAAAGTTTAACAAATTTAAAGATTTACGATTGAAAATTATTACATCTTGGAGTTTTTGAAGGATTTGGAAATAGATTGCTTCGTGTGGATAATACTTCTCCACGGTTTCGAACGCTAAACGACCCTGCTTGAAATGTCAGCTAAAAAGCAGTCAGAAACAGATAGAGACCGGGTAGAAACCCATTTGGTTTTTAAATATCTATGACCGGTTGTCAACTGGTCTCAACTTCAATATCAAGAAAGGTTCCGGATCTTAAGCGGTCCTTAGATGGGAAGTGGTTTCAGAAAACAAGTTTTCTAAATCTTCGAAGCGGTCGTAACGGGCTTTTACATTTGGGTACAGGAAATAAATAATTTTAGACAGAAATTATATATTATCAGGGATAAAAACTACTTCTTAACTAGTCTGCAACTGGTTCGTAAAAGTCACTTGACACTGGTGTGCTCTAAGCGTTCCTAACCGGGCATTATCCGACGATCACAAATAGAAATTCAATATTCTTAAATATCAAAGTTGGTTTCTATCTAGTCTCTGATCGGTTTGCAAAAGGTACCTGATACTTGCGTTTTCTCTAGCCGGTCTTAACCGGGTACTATCTCGCGAACGAAAATAGAAAACAAATATTTAAGAACACCAAAGACAGTTTTTAGCTGGTCTCTAACGGGCTTTTAATAGTTGCTGGCCACTCGTGTGATCTCTAACCGTTTCGAACTGGGTTATATACGGAATTTAAGAACAGAAAGTGAATATTGTCAAAGGCCGAAATTTGTTTCTAACTGGTCTCTATTCGGTCCGTAAAAGGCAGTTTGCACTCGTATATGCCTTAACCGATCCGAACCAAGTTCTATCTGCCAATCGAAAACAGAAATAAAATATTATCGAAGACCGAAGTTAGTTCCTCACTGTTCCTTAACCGGCTTCTAAAAGGCACTTGACACTCTGTGCTCTAAACGGTACTGACCGGTTACTATCCGACGATAAGAAACAGAAAAAAAATCTTGTTGAAGACCGAAGTTAGTTTCTAACTGTTCTCCATTTGGTTCGTAAAAGGCACCTGATAATGGTTTGTGCTCTTATCGGTCCTAATCTATGTTCTATCCTGCTATCGAACACAAAACAAAAATAATCGAAGATCGAAGTTAGAAGTTATCTGCCCTATTGTCGGCTTCCAAAAGGAACTTGACTCAGGTGACGGTCAAAACTGGACGAAATTCGAACAGGAGCTAGTTGAGGACCGGGTAGGAATCGGATACCAATAGTGCACGATTAGAAACCAGTTAGGTGCCGGTTACAGTTCAAGGACAAAATCCATTAAGAAACTGTTAAGATCCGGGTGAGAATATGAGAACTCAGTTATAAGCCGGTTAGGTGACGGTTACAACTTGGGGATGCAATTCGGTTATGGGCCGGTGATGAACCAGTTACGAATCGGCTACAAATATTGCAGGCTGCTGGATGGGAAGTGCGTAGGTGCCGGTTACAACCCGGGGACAATATCCGGCTAGAGACTGGGACCCAGGGACGCAGTTCGTATAGAAATATGATTGAGGACTGGTTAGGAATGGGGTGCAAATATAACAGGATGCAAGTAGAAACCGGTTAGGTTGCGGTTCCAACTCAGAGGCAAAATCTGCTTAGAGACCCGTTAAGGTCTGCTACAACCCACTTTTAAACGGTTTTTAACCGTGTTCTATCCGGCATCACCGGATCACCACTTTACTTTTGCTGAACTATTTAATAGTTTCCATTGTTTGCCTACAGCGTTCTTCAGTTTTTTTCAGTTAACTGAAAGTGAAAGTAAAGTGGCAAGACTACAAAATTAACCTCCTGAACGAATCGAAATTTTGACGAGTGGATCCATACCGGAATATGAAACCACAAATTGCGCTGCCTTAATTCTTATCTTCTGACGAACAATAATTTTTTTCAGTGTACATAAATAATATGAATATTTTTGTACAGAAGTCGGTGCAATGAGTGATAGTGATAGAGCTGGTCGTGGAAGAGATGGTACCGCACTTCAAAATCCCCAAGCAGGTAATGCAAATGCTCTATCCCGCTGCCTAAGCGCTTATCTTCTTACAGTTATTTTTTTTTAGTGTTCATAATTTTCATACCTTACTTTTTGCAGTTGATAAGGATTGGTTTGCTTCTAGTAGAAATCATTTTTCTGAATATCTAAATAATCTTCCTATGGCTGAACATCGACAACACTATATATTCATTAAAAAAGTGGTGAATGGTCATACTCTAAATGGGTATTTCCTGGGAGGTGAGCTCATACCTAATCCAGATATTGCATCATGCAATGGTCCATATGGATACGCTATTGTCGATATGACTCAAAGTGAAAGATTATATGCATGTATCAAACCCGAAGGATTATTTCATAAAGAGTCTGTAGAAAGGGAGCATAATAATGGTGTTCCAGTATTTTTTGCTAGTGTAATTTTAGGAGGCAGGCTTCAATTGGAAGCCGATCTTGCACCCAGCCATGAGAGGTCAACACTTAATTCTCGTGGACTTTTAAATTTTGGTGAAGATGTATGGAAGAGGTGTCATGCGCGTCCAATCGGGCACGTTCGTTATATTAAGTCCGATCCAAATAATTCATTTGATGTTGATGGAGTCTTATATCAATTCCCTCAACCAAAGCCAAACACAATGCCCTCAACCAGCTCAAACAATCGATCTAACAGGATTTGATCTAAAACTTCGTTGAAATTTTATTGAATAATTTTTTCTTTTTCTTCTTTATTGATTAGGTGAATCTTAAAGTCTGCTTGTGGTTTACTCTTTGAGAATTCTAGAAATTTTGAAACTATGAATGTAAAAGTCTGAATTGAATTCGCATAAATAGTGCTAAAATCTCTTTGATATTGATGAGAGTGTCCAGATTTCCAGAACTATCCGAGATCGGGACTCTTGAGGAGAAATGAGACTCTGCGGATTTCGGATATACTTGGCCGTTAGTTAGACTCACCGAGCTAGTGTGTGCATAAATAAAATGTGAGTGTGTCAATGATTCGCATTGTGAATGCTGCACAATTAGCGAAAGATTTCCAAGATTTCTAAGAGTTCCTCAAAGAGTTTTCCTGAATTTTCCAGCCTAGCGATCTAAGATTTCTCAGTGACTAGCCCCTCGAATCCGCCTACATATTTTATAAAATCTTATGCTTACTATTTATAGTTATCTATGACTATTTACAGAAAATATTATATCTAGATCACTATTTCTTCTAACTAATCGTTTTTAAAAGGGCTTTTGGAATAATAAATAATAAAAAGGCAAAGTTATACTAACAATTTTTGAATTGTAAGTCAACAGAAAAATATATACCAGAAAAGCATTATATGTTTAGTAACATCCAGTCCTTTATTTTGACTTTGTATGCAACTAACTGAAATTAATATTGAAAGTTGTGCGCAGAGTGTTTCATATACATTAAAATTACTTTGAACATTCGTTCAATATAATAGTTTCATTCTCAATCTAAACAGTATAAATGTTTTCTTGAAGTTCCTTTTTCTAAAATTAAAATCACTTTTCTACAATTTTAAGACCGGTTATTAAGACCAAAAAAATTATTTGTTTGTGATTTTGTTTTTCTCTCGTCAATCATAACAGTTGAAATTCAAAGTTGACCAATTTATCAGAAATAAAACATATAAATAGTTATAATAAGTATATTAAAAACTTACATTTACCTTTGTGCGATTTAATTTTTTATAATTTTTCTAATTTACTGAATATATATTAATTTAAGACGTAGGGAAATTGAGTAAGAAGTGATTGTGAAATTCATAACAAGGTTGCAGAAATAAATGGATGGAAGGAAATGGGACGGAAGTAAGCGAAAAAGTGTTTGCTGTAGTTAGAAGGAAAAAGAGAGAAAGACAGGAAGAGAATACTGATTAAGGTAAGAAAATATTCTAAATTGTACAAAATGATAAAAAAGGAGGGCCAAAGTGTTAAGATAAGAGATATCGAGAAATGAATTTAAAAATAACGAGCAGTAGATTAGGAGAGTAGTTAAGAGAAAGAATCTATGAATAATGAAGAGAACGGTAAGTGTACAATTTGTAAGCGGGAGGAGGAAACACATGATATCATGAAAGGCTGTACGAGATCAAGTAAAGATAAGGAAAACCCGCAAAAGAATCTGTTCAAGATTTTAGGGGAAGATATTTTAGTTGAGTTAATGAAAGAATTGAAAAGGGGAAAGGAACGAAGGGGAGAAAAACAAAGAGTAAATGCAAACAATTTCAATGTCAACGCTCAATGGTCAAGCATTTTAACTTGTCGAGTGTAATAACAAAATTATTTGTCAAGCTTCAATTAATATTGAAGTATTTGACAATAGTTTCAACCACCAAAGGAGAATTTCTCATGTCTTTCAGTGGCGCACATGGGACCCTAATCGTATTATATTAAACTACATGACCGATGATTACTAAAATAAACTTTTAATGGACTATCAGAACTCAAGTCGAAGCATTTTTACGCGGGAACAGTCTTTTTCACCTCAAAATAAAAGAACAAAATTATTTACGCACTGAATTTACTTTACATTCGTTTATTCATTAAAAACAATTCCGGAGATGAATAATAAAATTCAATTAAAAACAACAACACACATGACAGATAAGCCTTATCTGATTTCAATCTATTTTATTATACAGTGTTTTACATTGTTTAGATTTTTCATTTTGTAGAATTTTTCTATATTAGATCGTACAATTATATCACATTTAAAAATTTGTAATTACACCAAACTCTCGCTCTCAGTCCAGCGTCGGGGCTTATCTTCTAATAGCCTTGGCCTGCATGCGGGGGGCCCGAAATGTGAACAGGGCTCAGCAGTTCTAGGAAGGCCGAAAACGGAGTTACTGAAAGCGGGAGTTTGGTGTATACTATTATTAAGTAACGGACGGAAAATAAAATATTTTCAAATTTAGATGTTTTCAAAACTAAACAATTTCTATTTTACGCACTAGAAAGTTAGGCTTTTCTCGAATTATGAATACAAAACTTTTAAATTGTAGTCATAGAGATTTGCTGATATGGAATATATAATTTATATCTGGTAAACCCATGTCAAACAAAAACCATTACTTCAAAAACTTTATAATCACAAAAAATTATTATTTTATTAAGTCTTTCCAGTCAAATGAGTTCACCTAACTTTTATCAACAAATAATAAAAACGAAATTTATTAGTTCTAAACTTGTAAAATGTAAATTAATAAGTATTAAAAATTGAATAATATTACATTGAAAATTTTAAGCATTTTAAAATATAAAATCGGAAGTCAGTTTCACGTTGTGAGATTTGGTATTGCAAACTCCAAAAACAGAGAAATAGGAATCTACAACACGTAGATAATTTAAAAAATGTGAAATTTCTTAAACCAATTGGCATTTACAAATTGTTAATACTTAATTCCAATTGAGCGATTAAAAATTAGGGAACTTCAAAACATTTAGTACAGTAAATTCGAAATAATTTAAGGTTTAGTTACGCCAATCCCTGGCAAGTCGCTTTTATGGCAAGTCACGTTGTGGCATTTCTGATTCGGACAAATTTATAGTCCACAAAAATTAACAAAATATTGTAGGTCAAACTCCTGCTCCTTTTGAACGTCTTTTGGTGGATAGAAAGAAATCGCTGTTATTGATTATGGAAATATTCAAGGTCGACTCACTACATTTTGCTAAAGTTTTATAATTTTTACTTTTTTCCAATTCAAACGAAGTCAGTAAGAAGCGATAAAAACATGCGGAATCTACATTCCAAAAGGGAAAACGGAAACCTCACTGAACGCTAAGCGTTTCAGGTTAAACAACAAAAAGAAACAAAATTAGGGTTAACAGAACTGCTAGCTCAGCCTAAACAAAACGAAATTGTTAGAGGGGAGGGTACGTAATCTCCAAGCTTGCATTTCAAAAGATAATTAATAACGGTTTATTCAAAAGTTAAGAAAAACATGATATCAAAAAACATAACATTAAAATAAAAGAAACAGTAATACAACAAAACTGTTTTAAAGCGTATTGGCAGTTCCAACATTAATTATCAACAACATATATTTATGAATTAATGTGTTCACAACAAAAATTGACAATAACGAAATATAACAATAATGCGTTGTGCTATTTCTTTTTAGCCAGAAGATAATGGGGTTCTAAAAAAGAGGTTCTAAATTATGAATAAGAGAAGTTCTTCAAATAAAAAAAAGGTTGATAAAAGTTCCGAAAGGGGTTCTCAAAACTGAGTTTTAATGAGATTACACACAAGACATTAAAGAAATTCTATGATGAGTACGAAAAAGGGTTCTCAGGGCTATAAATAGAGTTCTACAAACTAGCACTGCTTAGGTGTTCCTAAAGTTTAAAAAGAAAAGAGTTCAAGAACGTCTTCAATCAGCTATAACGAGTATAATACAGTATAATACACATGGTAAATTTTGATTCACTGAGTTATAAAAAAGTAGTAATTTCCGGCATTTTCTGGGATTAAATAAAATATATATGTGAATGGGTGGTCTTAAAATTTTGGGTTCCTAATATTAATTCCTGGATCCCTAATTCACAAGTATTGGGTCAACTTATAAATTGGGGTACCTATAACATGATACTTTTTGGAATCCCTAATTTACAAACATGGGGTAACTGAGTTACAGTTAATTTTTGGCATATTCGGCACTCCAGACGGTTTTACGACATTCGAAACGCACATGTTAATTTTTCTCGCACTGATAAAAAGGTAAATGATGATGTAGCCAAGGAGCGAATTCATTACATAAACTACAATAATAAGAGAATATCATTGATAAGGCTTGGCTAAACCATTTGTAAAGAATGTAGATCCTACCTAAACCTGGCTTCGGGAGACGACAACACGTGTTCACACTTCCAATTCACAGACGCCAAGAGAGCGATTTTGGCGCTTACCTAACGAGATCCGCTTTCTATTCGTCCATCCTATCGTCCCATCCTTCCTTCGTTAGTCCTTCTCAACCGCCGTCGAGCGAGGGAGAGATTCCAAGCTGCTTCCTTTGAGTGGGGGCAAGAGGTAAGAGTCTTTCCCTCATAGTCAGGATCGGCTGTATTTCGGTGCTGTGTTGGAGGATAAGGAGCCCCTAATCTTTATTAAAGATGCAAATTAGGCTCCCCAATGCTCCGATAAAGAGAAAAACAAAAAACATGACATCAAAACCAAGAAATGTCTGAGTAGACTCAGCCATTCTACTATGGATATCAGAAGGATTAGCGACAGACGTTATCCGGAAGTTTACGTGAAGACTTGAGATGTGAATATCAGCAGAAGGCGAAGGTGAGGGTAGATCTCATCGATCATTTGCGTCGAGGATGCAACTCTATGTGGCTCTTGCTCCAAACCGCGGAAGTAAAAAAAATTTTAACAAAACACATAAATAAAATAAACAGCCCATTCTTAAACTTAGCGATACAAAAAAATTACAAAACCCTATTAAAATAGTAAAATAATAGGTATAAAATCAAACAATAATAGCTTAAACCAAAAGGGAGACAAGACAAACTGTATTCTCTAAAATGAACAACAAAAGCAGGAACCACAATCCAAAATGAATAGCCAAGATAAAATAGATCAAATTTCGGGAGACTAAATATTCACAATTCGGAACTCCTTGACTAAATAAAAGAAACAACGAAAATCGAATTTAAGAAAAATTTAAAAGCATGAATCAAAAGAAAATTGTAAATCATAAAATCATAAAAAAGCCATAAAACCATCAAAAAGTCATTAAATAATTTTAAAAATCATTAAATCATAAATAAATAAAATTGAGAGAGTAAAGGTTGAAAGAGAGAGAGAGAGAGAGAGAGAAAAAAGAAATTAAAAGGAAAAGAAATAAAACTGAAACAGTGGTAGACGGCAGCGAGCACATGCAGAATTGAAAGCAGGTAAAGGGAATTATCGTAAAATGAGATAGGTAAAAGAGAATTTCAAACTACCAAGATGAATACTTTAATGATCACTTTCTATAAAATACAAATAGCTAACCACAGCTGAAGCGCGCACACACACACAAAAAAAGCAATTCATTCGCAATAAATATAACATAACCAGACATTATGCATTTGAGCTGAACGGAAAGAACAAAATAAAAATTTTGACTTATTGTGCCGTAGGCAAACGAAATGTGCGACTGCAAACGGGAAGAGATCAACACAAATAAAAATGCAGGAGTAGAAGTAAAGAAAAATGCAACTAATAAGAAGGTACCGCACAGTGAGAGAAGTGGAAGATAGGGAAGTAAAAGAAAAGAAAAGTAGGTCATCTTAGTTTAAAAGGAAGGGAAAATTACAAGGATGCTAAGCTTGGGAAGGGGTTTATTCAATGCGGTGTGAGGGGGGCTTGGGTGATGAGCGGTTACAATATGGCCAATTTAGGTTTGCGAGACCTGCTTCTCCACATCTATAGCAAAAGGCGGAGAGTGGTTTCGGCCATCGGAGGTCGAGGATGAGGGGAAGGCCTGATTCACGACGAGGTTAGATGGTGGTGAAGGTGTTTGACTCGCCGTGAAACTGGAGGATGAGGCATCAGTCTGAGTTGCGATGGTTTTAAACTTCTTCCGAGATTGGGTGAGATCGTTAAATTTTTTATGGTTTCTTCTGAATGGGCAGTTTGTGTGTCGGTATCTACGGTCCTCTTCCTATCTTTGAAGTGTGTTTGGGTGCTAGTGGTTTATTTTTAGAGGGTTTCCTAGACATGAGGTGTAACTTTTCAACAGTCTCTTGAAGCAGTTGTTCCTATGTCGGCCAATCGCGAATTATAGCCGTCTGCTTGACCGCTAAGGCCTCTTACGTTAGGCGGTGTGCTTCCTATAGAGCCGGGAAGAGGCTGGGCAACTTCTTATTAATATGATTGAAAAGTTCGGCATACTCCTGGAGGTACTGGAGAACGTCTATTGTGTCTGCCATTGGATCATGATCTAGGGGGGGGGGGAGTCTCCGAATTATTGGGGAGTAACGAAAGGTTTTACGTTTTTTATATGTGATTTGCTTATCAACTTTGCGGTGAGGTCCGAAAGCCCATAGACAGTGGGTGATAATACTTTGGAGACTCGATAGGGGCCTGTGTATCTAGGAACTAGCTTCGCGGAAAATTTTTGATTTAAGAGCAAAGGACTCGGGATCGAGATAAAACTAAATATCCTTTATGGAATCTCTTATGCCTGCTCTAAAGATTAAAATATTTGGACTGCTTTTCGAACGCCTGGTCCAAATACTTAATCACCCAATCGTGCATAGATTTAATTTTAGACATCCTAATTTTCCAGGAGCCTGGGCTACGGGTTTCTATGTCGTATACACAATTGGACGTTCTTTAAAAGAATTTATGGGTTGGGGGTCTCTGTCGAAATTTAAAAAGGCAGGAGAGGACTTAAGCGAGGTATGGTAGGCTGTGTTGTATGCAAATTGGAATTCGGAAAGGTGTTGGTCCCAGGTACAATGTTCTTTGTCGATATATGAAACTATCATGGTTTTTAGGATTCTGTTAACTCTTTCCACTGGGTTGGCCTGGGGGTGATAGGGAGGGGTAGTGGTATGGGTAATGTTAAATTTCCGAGCTAGTTGATAGAAAATCTCATATACAAATTCTGTCCCATTGTCAGTGCTTAGTACTTGAGGCGCAACCCAACGATTTATAATATTTTGCCGGAAGGCAGCCTCTATTTTCTTACCTGTAACTACGCATAGGGGTATGATTTCTATCCATTTCGTGAATAAATCCTGTATTCCTAAGCTACATTAAAATCCACATTTATTTCTAGGGAGGGGACCCATAACATCGGCGGCTACGACTATCCATGGTTCCTCTACGACGAGATGTCCCATTTAACCTGAGAGTACTTGCTGTTCTACCTTGCACATCTGACAGATGGTGCAAGCTTTAACGTAGTTTTTAATGTCCCTAAAATAACCAGGTCAGTAATATTTAGCGGAAACACGCATGTGGATCAGATTTTTAATCAATAATATTTGTCGGGAATTTCAGGCTCAAACATATGGGATAGGGCATCAGGGACATGGTGGTAAGAACCTTTTTGGTGTATGATGTCAAAATAGTATCCTAGTAGTGATAACGACCATCTTGCTAAGCGACAAAAGCAACCGGTAGAGATTTTAGTACTCTGATGCCAATAGGCTTTTCTTGATTTTTTAGTCTAACCAGGGCTATTACTTCCTGTGAAAGTAGTTGAGAAACAAGATTCATTACTAGGGGCCTCCTTAGGGTTCTCTGGAAGGTGCATATTAGGGTTAATTTCCTTGAGGTTGGAGTCGTAGGATCCGTGAAGGGTTTCTTGTACGATAGGAATTGGGTCTGACGGGAAAGAATTTTGGGGAATTGCTATAGCTTTCGAGTTACAAGAGATAATTTTCTCTACAGCTATCGGTAAGTCAGAATTGTCTTGCGGCATTTATTCTTTAGTTTTCAAATTCATCGTGACAGAAATAAATTGTTTCTGTGCGATCAGCTCTCTTAAAAAAGGTTTGTTCGCGTTCATCGAAGGCAGTAGAGGGTTTTTGGTTTGAATTTTAATCAGCGGAATTTTTTAAGCCATTTCTATTTCTTCTTCCTTGATAAAAGTTCTGTATTCAAAAACCACAATAGTTAAGTTGTAATCTTTAAGTGCATAATCGCCAATAAAATCAGAAAAATCAATTTTCGTATCCAAATAGTCAACTTTAATTAATTTTACTGTCTGTGTTATTATTTTTCTCTTTTTTCTCGGGAAATCTTTTACAGACTTTTAGAGTCCAAGTGCCTTTTCCTAGGTCGTTCAGTCGACAACACGGTGACTATCAACCGTCTATCCTAAGCGAAACAAACGGTGGCAAAGAAATCCGCGATCGCGCCACCCAGTTCCGAAAAACCGAGATCGGATTAACCGCCAGATTTGAAACCCTGGATCCTTAATGACTCTTGCTGATCGTGTAAATACGAAGAAACTTAAATTGAGTTCCGATATTTGGGAGAAATAAAGTTAAAATAAAGGGTGGTGAAAAACTGTTTACTTTTCCCACTGCATAGTAGGCTGGCTCGAGAATTTAGAATTCGAAATAATCTACAGAGTGCAATGGTGAACAGATATAAAATTTTTTATTTTAGAAATGATCAACATGCGATTTTGAGGGCACTGAATTTGTCTACGAATTTAATTTTCATCACTTGATTTTCCGATTTGTTAGCCATCGTTAAGAATTTTCAAAAAAAAGTCGAATTATAAATATTATTACGAAGCGATAAAAAAAACTTATTCGGAAATGTACACTGAAACTCAAACTATAAGATAAAAAATTGACTATTATAATACTTCCAACATTAGTACAAGAACTTCTATTCAAAAGTCTTCCAAACTTCGACAACCACGTGCGTAAATAGATTAAACTGTTGTTGTTTTAGAATAACTAAGTAGGTGCATCAATCCCTAAATAAGAGGGCGTTGGAAGGGATGAAGTGGGAAAATAACATTTCTTTATTAGTTGCAAAACTTATACGAAATTAAAAGCAAGTTTTGTTTTGACGTGTTATTGCTAAATTATTTTTAAACCAGATATTCAATGGATCTATTTTAATTAAAGACAGATTTTTAGTTGTCATACTAAATCTTAGTAGCGTTCTCTAAAAAGTGATTTTCGATCTCAATAAATTAATATTTTAAATGTTAATAACAAATTTTAAGACCGAAACACCCATTACTGGCTCCTTTTAACTAAAAAGTTGTTTTTTACAATAAATATTGTAGTTTTTTATCTACAAAATTTTATAGTTTATATTCGTAACGCCTGATGGCCCTCCTAAAATCGGATCTAAGATTCGCGTATACCCTATTCATTTGGATCTCGAGGCCCATCGGCCTAGTTGAAAGCTGGTCCCACGTGTTCCACCTTAGTCTATTCTGTCAGAAACAGTGCCACGCAATGTCCTTTAACAGCAAGGGCATAGCCACTAACAGCTTCTCGTCCGTGAGAAAAGAGGCGGCTCTGCTCTCTTCGACCCTCTACAAGAAGTTGTATACGCTCGAGCCCTTTTGTCCATTGAAGCTGACCTTTAACCCTTCTACGATTGTTGTCATGTCCCTTGGTTTGCCGACGGATCGCATGGGGCCTCGCCCCTATCCCTGATCATACCCGTGACTCGTAGTGCCTTAAGGGTTCAAATTCATAAGGACCTCTCCGCCCGAACGCGTCCTGCTGCAGATAGCCCATATATACCGGTCTTTCATCCCACTCGTGAGAGTACCTATGCTGCATGTAGCAATTCTGCTCCCTATTCTGTCGCCATGGCTCTCGATATGGCTAATGTGTCTAACGGCCTACTCTTTGCTTCCTTTGGCTCCAAAAAATTTTGTGGCCCGTACCTATCATAATTATCGGATCCGCCCCTAATTGTCCTTAGTCTATCATGCCTAAGCTCATCTTCCCTTCCTAAGGTCGGGTTCGTTTGTGGAAAGAGTCTCGGCGCTGGGTTGTTTTCGGCGGTCTGGACCTTCCGGTGCCCCTCAGTTTCCCATTGCCTATGATCGCGGTGTTCATTTAGGGCATATACTCGTGTACCGGGCTCCTGATAATCTTCTGGGTACCGGTAACCCCCTGTTTCTATGAGCTGGTCCCAGTTTTCGGTTTCGCGGTGCTGAATCGTTGTATTAAGTGGGATTTACTGGCTCCGTCTGTACCAATTATTCTGCGGACGCGTGTCCCTAATAACCGCGGTGGTAAAAATCGGCTGCGAGGTCGTTACTAGAGTAGCACACGTTAGGGCGCTTACGGTTGGTGGGTAGTATGTCGCCTAACCCGTAGTTCCGCTTACCCATGGTCTCATGATGCTACGGCTCGGCAGTACTGACGCTTGGTTTTCCCGGTTTTGGTTCGGTATGTCATGAACCCTACTGTGGTTCTCTGACCTCCGAATCGTTCCTTGAACTTTCTGCGGTATTTCATTTCCTGAGGAAACCTTGCAGCTTAACTGTAAGGTCGTGTCTTAGCGCACGTCCGTCCAACTGGCCATAGTCTTAATTCCGCAAGGCCTAGTATAAACATTCGCAAAACGGGAGTCTCCTACACTGCTAACTCCCATGCTCTCACTAACCGGTGTCGTGCCCCTAGTGGGTGGTATTGTGGCACCCTCATGCCCCCTCCACATGTCTCTGCTATGAACAGGGGTGCAGATTGGTGATAACGCTCCCCAAAATCTTGGTCACCATCCATCCCTGGCCAATTACGGTGCCCATGGGGTAATTTCCAACATGGTGAACGGCTAGTGGAACCCGATTCGCTGTTTTGTACTTACCGGGGGACCTTGCGTCGTCTCATAGGCTCCTTTGTTCAATGCTACTTGCCCTTCTGTGACCTCATCCTCTGGGTACCAGGGTACCGCCTGGTTACCCCCTGATGCGCGAAATATCTCCCCATACGCTCGCGTAGGACCTCGTCTACTCGATTTTTGTTTAGATTAAGCCGCCTTAAAATTACCAGCAGGACCTCCCCTGTTAGGTCGTTTTCCCAACTCGGCATTTGCGCCATGACTGCGCCAAGATTGGCCCTAGTTTGCCTATCGTGTCCCTCGACCGACTTCCCCCTTCCCTGAGTCGTAGCAATTTATTTTATTGTCCTCAGTCCACTCCATGATAACCAAACAGGCTATCTTAGCTGCACTCAGTCAGTCTGAGAATCCTCAGTCAACTTCCTGAGAGCCTACAGGCTATCCTAGCTACACTTAGTCAGGCTGAGAATCCTTAGTCAACTTCCTGACAACCTTTATGCTATTTTAGTTACACTTAGCCAGGCTAAGAATCCTCAGTCAACCTCCTGGAAACCTACAGACACGCGGAGAGACGCGAAGAGAGAATTCGTACTTGGGAACCCGCGCACTATTTCGGGAGGATCCACCGGAGACACCGGCGTCCCTTTGCTCCGACCTTCACTTTTCTAGGCAACTCTCTTGCCAGGTCGTTTGGAGAGGTCGTTTGGAGAGTTTGGTCTCCGCCGATCTCACGCGTAGTCTTGCAGGGCTGGTTGTGTCGGCTACGATGGTCCATCCGGTGCTGCCACTCGCTAGCGATCTTCGAACTAACGCCTTGTGCTACCCGTGCCTGAAGGTACGGCGGGAACTTGGTGCGCAGTCCCCTTATATCCAACCGTGGAGGTTTCGTCCAGGTCCTCTTCCAGTGCCCCTCCCGTCGTCGCCGATCCCTCGTATGCAACGTTTTCTAATAATCTATGTTTTTGTTCGTTCACACTTCTGCCGGGTTCCCTTCAATACTTTCATTTCACTAAGCTCAAAACGTTATTACAGTTCTTATCTTACTTATATTAGCATTAGTAACGATAATTAGATAATACTATTCTTAATAATACGAGATTGATTTAGAGTTGGCTTGAGGTTATTCCATTAAAAGCCCGAATGTGACTTTTGTCTTCCTTGGTTCTGGCTTCGGCGAGACCGCGTGGAGTTTCTTCCTATCTTTATTACATCGAAACCTGAAAACATTCAAATACCAATTTTCTGATTTTAGTTGAAAGCGGATCGAGATATAAATAGAACCGCCGAAGTTTTCCGACCAGCAATCATGTACCTTACGAGTTTTCAAATTCAGAAGAGGAGAAATGGGTTGCGCGCGCAACCCACTCATTTATATCGTCTCCTACTATATTCACACGGATATAGACCTGTGATAATGTTGGACCACGTCTCGTTTCAGATCTGGGAACACTGTCTGACTGGTGTTCCTGCCGATTTTTCTCAGCTTCCAAACCGGCGAGCAACTTAGCGCGCATTCCAGCGGTGGGGAGGACAGATCGTGCACTGTCATTGGTCACCCGCTCCACTTACCCACTGGAATTCGGCGAAACCTTGCTGTAATCCGGTTCGCGAGAATTTTGTCTTCTAAATCGGTTGAAGCTTACGTGGAACATCAGATCGTAGTTATGGGCTTAAGTTTGAAACCTTCCAATTTTCAAGAACCCGGTTTTTTATTGCATTCGATGTAACTTACATGCTTTGACTTGATATCATGTTTGAACATGAAAATACTGATATCGAATCAACATAAAATTTTAGGTATTTATAGTGGTATTTGGGTATAAAAATGCGAACTCGGCAGTGAAATTTCAAATTAAGTTGGCAAAATCTCTAAGAAACTACAAAAAAGAAATAAACACTCGAATACAGAACATGGAAACCGTATTTTTCGAATTTTGATAGTAACAAGTGTATTAAAGTTGTCGAATTCAGTTTCCAAACATTCTTAATCACGTGAGGAATTTGTACAAAGCCTAAGAAAATTATAAAAATTGTATTCAAGCACGCCCGCCCCCCTTCTTCATACATTACTTTTGTTATATTTTTTAAAATGGCCCGGGAGCACAAAATTTAAAAAAAAAATAAATTCATTATTTGGGCATCTGTAAAAAAATTTTTTTTATGAGTTAGTTTTCATCGGAAAAAACGAATTTTTCTGTAAAAAATGCCGTATCTATGCACTTGTTTAAAAAGTAATGAAATTTATAAACTATTTATGAATGTTGCTGAAATTGTTATGAAGTTCCCTATTGAAAGTACTGGCATTGGAAAAAAAATTTTTTCTGCCGAAAAATGGCTAATTATGCATTTGTTTTTAGAGTGGTTTGCAATATCAACAGTAACAATTTTAAGGAGAAATTTCCTTATTATTGCATTGTTTTTATTCCTTTTTACAATACAACTTTTTAAAAAACCCACTATCATTGAAAATCGTCAAATAAATTCTTAAAACAATTAATTTGTTTATTAACACTTTTTTGTTTATTCTATAATATAGAAATATCTTTAACTAAGCTCTACGTTATTTAGAACCAAAAAAGTCATTTTTTCCACACCATGCGCCACTATCCAGTAATAGTCGTACTGGAGTGGTGTATCGACATAATAAATAAATTTTAAGATTTCTAGCATAATTTGCTAATGACTTTTATTTTTAAAAATTAACTTTAGTCGAATTTTTCAAAAAATTAAATAAATTTCATTTTAAAACATTTTGCAAATTTGGCGAAACAGAATATGGAACAGTTTAAGGAAAATTTGTAATTTTGTAGCATTTTTCAAAATTTGTTTTTCAAAAGTGGTAGGTTGATAGAGATTTAAGATCATACAATATTTTCGTTAAGACTCTTGAGATAAAGAAAATAAAACATTTGTTGAAAAATTTCTTTGTATAAAATAGTCTATTTTATAAACTTTTCATTGAAAAAAAGGAATTATTCTTTCAAAAAAAGGTATGTAAGTCATGTTGATTTTTTTAATTTTCGCTTGTTTTTCTTTATACAATAACAAAAATGAAAAAAGTTGGACTTTTGAAGTATACCGGTTTTATAAACTGCTTTGATTTAATCAAAAATTACTTCAAAGCTGAAAGCAACTACATAAAAAATATGTCTAAAAGCAATACAAATGTTAACAAATTTATTGAATCTGTTATAAAGAAATAAGTATATAAAAAATTGTTTGTTTCAAAAGAAATAATTCTAAACAAATGTCTGTTTCAGGTATTTTTGATGGAATAAATAAAGTTTTTCCTATGAAATTGAACATCTATTACTTGGAAATAAAGCCTAAGTATCGTATGGAGTCATTAAAGAAAAGTAATTAATTGTTTAAACTACCTCAATTATCAAATGCAATATTTGGCTATTTTTTAAAGTTCAAACTTCATTTTTTTGACACAATTAACTGCAAATAACTAAATTATAAATTTATAAAAGCATTTTGACGACATTAAACCATTTATTATTGTAAACAGCAATTGTTTAAACGAATTTGTATAATTTTTTCATTAAAAAATGAAGTAACGCTTATATCACGGAATTATAGCGAGTTATTTAGCAATAATTTTTTTCTCTAATTCCGGAACATTAAATAATTGTTTAAACGAACTTAATTCACATTTTTATTATTTAGTTGTTTTTTAGCATTTAAACTTGTTTTTTGTTGTGCAATAAACTGTTAATAGCACATTTTCAAAACTTTTAAAAATATTTTAATAACGATTCACTATTTTTATCTTTATGAACAATTTCATGAACGTACCAATTGATTCAAAATAAATGGATCAATTCCATTAACCGAAAAAGAAAGTTAAGTAGTAATTAGGTTTCTTTAATAAATCATCCATTTTTATCAATTTATGGTAAGGAATTATTTGTAAGTTATTTTAGCTTTATTTCACAACGAAAAAACGTTAGTTTACAAATGCCCTAGCAAAGAGAAATTTGTTTACTAGATTGTTAATAACAATTAAAATAGTCGATCGTTATCGAACCATTAAAAAAGATAAAAATAAATTATTAACGGTTGACTACACAAAAAAGACAAGTTAAAATGCTGAAAAAGGGCCTAATAATGCATTACCTCATTAAGTTTTGTTAAAAATTATCAAATTTTCTCGATGTATAGCAAAAAGTCAATGCTAAATAACCACCTTTTAAACAATTGTTTTTTACAATAATACGTAGTTCACTGTCATCGAAATGTTCTTCAAAATTTAGAAGTTACTTATTTACAGTTGATTGCATGCAAAAATCAAGTTTGTACCTCCAGATATAGCGAATAGTGCATTTGTTAATCAAGGTAGTTTAAATAATTAATTATTTTTATTTTCTGTCCAAAGATTATACTTCGGTTTTATTTCCAAGTAATATAAGATCGATTCGATAAAGAAAAGTTGATTTATTCCTTCAAAAATAACTCATGAGGATATTTCCCAGTGGGCACAAAATTTGGCGACCTCTTTATGACATCGTTACGACATCTTTACGACAGCTTTACGACATCCTATTTCCATGTCATTAAAGTGTCTTTACTATATCGTAAATAGGTCGTATAATCTGAACTTGTCTTTACGATATCGCAAAGGCACCGAAACGACATAGACATAGGATGTCGCAAAGCTGTCGTCAAGATGTCGTAATGATGTCGTAAAGACGTCGCCAAATTTTGTGCCCATTGGGTTGTTTATAAAAATTGTTTTTAAAATAACAAATTATCTATAAATTTTTATTAATTAAACTCAGAAACTCTTATTGTCTATATTTTTTTCATTTAGTGCAAATCAAGTGATGAATCATCCCTTTCCTTTTCCTTCATTTTCGTTATTAAAAAAAAACCAAAAAAAACGAAAATTTATAAATCGAACAAGTCAGGCTGACGGGAAATATTATTAGCTTTCTTCGAATAAAAAATTAAAAATCGGGTAATAATTTTCATCTAAAAATTAATTTGTTCATGACAAAAAAATGGAAAATAATAAGTTGCTTTCTAATTTCAGTTGTATTGCTCAATCATTCCGTAAATGTTTTTGAGTTTTCTCTTCCGGGAAAGACACGGTATTAACTTTCAAAGTCAGGTTACTATGCCTCGAATGAATGTTAAACAAACAAATTTTGTTGTTTCTGGTACTGAGGAATCCAGCAGATATAAAAGTGTCAAATGAAAGAATCTTTGCCCCTCCACTTAATTATAAATATCTTATAAAAGCAGCCGCTTCTAATAAAATTCTACCTCTCCAGCATCAGTGTTGAGTTTTCTATCGTTATATCTGCTGGTACTAACAAAAAATGAAGATCGTCACTATATTCATTTCCTGCCTTGCTTTGCGCAATTTTTTAAGTATGTATACCAAATATAATATCAAAAAAATGTGTTAATCCTTATTTTAAATTTTACTTCTAAATGTGAAATGCAACATTCATAACTTGAACTGTGTAATCAACATTGGCATTCAGTACCACGTTGGCAGATCAAAATCTTGTAACATATGGAAACTAAAAGAGTATGATAATGTAATTTGTTTACTATTGAATATTATTTTTATGATTGACTTCTTATTAAACATTGTAAAATTTGCAATTAATATTTCATTTTCATTTTTTTTAGTATTATTTTCTTTTAGTGCCGCGTCTCCAGATCGAGATCTGGTAACATATGGCAATACAAAAATAAGGATTAGCGCAGTGGCCAAGCTTATTTATTTAAAATTATCTAATATGAAAACAAGAAATGATGAATAATACAATATTACTTTTTATTAATCAATAGCAATCTCAGCTCAAAATTCTAAATATACAATATGAAAGCTACAATTAAAATTAGCATTTGATGGCATATATTTTATTTGATTAATGTATCTTTAGCTCTCAAATAAACTATATATAATTTACAATTAATTTTGTTATTCTAAAATTTTTAAATCAATATTTCCATATAGTGCCACGCTACCAAGTTTGAAACTTATAGTATATGAAATAAAAAGAGTGTCCTGCTCCTATAATTTACCAGTGATACATAATTCAAAATATGAAAACCCTCAATTATTCTAAATCTGCATTATCAAAAATATAGGGTGTCCGAAAAGTTTTGAAGCACCTAAATGACTGTGCAGATAAAATGTTGTGTATATGGGTCAAGGTCACTCTTCGAGTAACTTTTAACGAGAATAAAAATTGTGACCTTCATTTTGACATTAAACTGGACCTTTAAAGTTTGGGTCAACTTTGTGTTTATAAATGAGAACATCTATTTTTGACATCAGCATTTAAAAGAGCGGAAAATTTTACGTATAAGTAATCAGTCAGGTTACGTGTCAGTTTACAGTTCAGCTAAAGGTTATTTAAATTTAGACAAGGTCCGGTTTGGGTTAACGGAACCGCTTTGTATTTCCTTAGGTCGTGTCATTCTGGAACTAACTAGGTCATTCTTTGAGTACATTTCAAGGAAAAATCGAATGCTGACCTTTAAGTTTACCTAGAACTTGACTTTCAATGTTATTTTCAAAGTCAGTTTTCTGTTTTTAAATGGGAACGCCTATTTTCAACATTTCCAAATGCAAGAGCGGAAAATTTGATGTTCAAATATGTAGTCAGGTCGCAGGTCAGATGTGACTTTGCAGGCCCGCTAAAGGTCATTGAAAATTGAGCAAGGTCAGCTTGGGCGAACGGGACGGTTCTGTATTTGTTAAGGGCAAGTTCTTTCTTGGCTTGATTTTCAACGAGAAATCGAATACTGCCCTTCAATTTGACTTTAAGCTTGAACTTTAATGTTATTTTAAGGTTCACTTTATTTTTTTTTAGTGGGATGCACTATTTTTGACCTGAGTCCGGTATACAAATTAGGGGTTCCTGTTTAAAAACACAAATTTAAGGTCAAATGAAAGATCTCTATTCGATTTTTCGTTGAAACTTACTCCATGAAGGACTTTGACCCATTAGAATAACATTTTATCTGGGCAGTCATTTAGCTGTTGCCAGAGGTTTTGGACATCAGTATTACTATAGTAAGCTTGGGTGAGTCTTGGTTTGTTTGTTTAGCTGTAGTGCTCTTAGTTTTTTGTCATTGAGGTAAAACTTAAAGTGAAGCAGAAAGACTACACAATTGGTTCCCTTCATGAACCGAAATTACGGTGATTGTATTTGTAACGGAATTTGTAATCGCACATTCCGATGTCTTTAAGCTTATCTTCGGACCAACAGTCACTTTTTTAGTTTATAAAAATAACAGTAGTATCTTTTTACAGCCGTCGGTGCTATAGGTGATGGTGATGCAGCCAATCTTGGTGAAATCGATGCTGCACTTCGACATTCCCAAGCTGGTAATGATAATGCTCTACCACGTAGCCTAAGTGCTTATCTTCTGACTAAGAGTTATTTTTTGAGTGTACACAAAGTTCACAAATTACTTTCTTACAGATATCAACGCTTGGGTTGCACACAGACATGAGCATGCTATTGTAAATCAAAATACAGCTCCTGATCATGACCATCCAAAAAACCAAATATTCTTAACAGGAATAGTAAATGGTTTTCCTACAACTTGCCATTTTCTGCAAGGAGATCTCCTACCTGACTCAAATATTGAGTCATGCAATGGACCAAATGGATACGCTGTTGTTGAACTTCATCATAGCGCACGACTATATGCATGTATCAAACCTGATCAATTTTATAATAGAGTGTTGGTAGAAATGGAGCTTGATGGTGGTGTTCCAGTATTCCGGGCTACTGTACACATAGCAGGCAAGCATCAAATGGAAGCTGATCTTGCTCCTAGCGAGAAAAGGTCAACACTGGACTCTAGGAGACATCTATATTTTGGTGATAATTTTATGAGGAAGCATCATGCGGTACCAGTCGGGCATGTTCGTTATATAAAGTCCGGTAGAGACAATCCAATTAATGTTGATGGAGTCTTATATCATTTTCCGTAACAAAGTCGAGGATCAAAACCCTCAACTAGCTCAAACAATCGACTTTCGAGTATTTGATCTAAAACATCGTTCAAATATTATAGACTAATTATTTCTCTTTCTTTTTTATTCCTAAGATGTTTCCTAATGTTTTAAATGAGTCCCGTTTCTTACAATATTTCCGCCTACAAATGTTACAAAATCTTATCCCTACTATTTACAGTTATTTGCAACTATTTACTGACATTCTTAAATGTGGATCCTTGTTTCTATTAAGTAATCATTTTCTAAAGACATTTTGTAATAATGAATAATAAAAAAAAATTACATAACAATTTTTCAATATTTCACAATATTTCACGAAAACATTATATTTTTTGTAAGCCACACCCTATATTTACATTTTTTATGCACCTAACAGAAATGTACATTCAATTTCTGCTAACAATTCAAAAATAATCTTACAACTGAAATACTTTGCTCACAGGCAGAGTTGTGCACAAATAATTTCAATTACACTGGAATTACTTTCAAGATTCCACGGTTAAAAATCTTTTTAATTTTGATGTAAATTTACAAAACATTTGAATACTAAATCTAAAAACACGGACTCCAAAAGTACGAGCAGTTCGGGAATTGAGAACTCCAAAGATATGACCACTGAAATAAGGCAGGAGTAGAGGGGAAAAAATTTCGCATGCTCCTTTGAAGTTAGGACGCTTGTATATGTGGAGTGCTCTTAAATTCGGAGCTCGTACTTTTGGAGTCTGAGTGTAATAAAACATAATATGACTTCATTTGATTTTAAATATAAATTTAGTCCATTAAGGCAACATTTAGAGTATTTCTGGAATTTTTTAGCAGTCGATAATTTTGAAATTATCCTGAACAAATTAATTTAAAATTATTCTAATTTTTTCCCAAGAATGTTAAAAAAATATGAATTAGGCTCTTGAGCAATTCAATGTACGGAAAAACTAGCCAAATCTGCTTATTAAATGTCATGCACAACTCAAAAAAGTAAAGAAATACTAGAAAGCCAAAAAAGGTAAGTCCATTGATTTTTTAAGTGAAACTTCTCTTGGCACGGGATCGAATTTGGGATAAGAGTGAATTGAAAAAACGTACGAACATATTCAGCACATTCAAAAATATGTAGGGGTGGCTTACCCCGTCGACATTTTTTTATCCATATTGGAATCTAACTTTTTGTGCATGGAAAGTAAATATTATCAGACGCAAAATAAGCAGTTTTAGGGGTCGCTACCCCCATTAATAAATTTTTTTTGTGAAACACGTCAATTTTATTTTCGTCTCAAGTGCGAAATATATATTTTTAAATTTTTGCCTGTGAATTTAAACATTTTTAGCATAACGTCAAATATATTTAGGTGTGGTTTACGCCTATAATTTTTGTTTTGTTTAGAAAATTACATTATTCATCTTTCATCGCGAGGAAACCTTTTTCCAGTAGGTTGGTCGAAATCAATTTGGTTTTTCTACACAAAATTGTACAAACGACACTTGACACTTCTATCTTTAAAATACTTTTTACCCCCTTGAATTGTTTTTTCGCAGATAAAAAAATAAGTGTCGCTTAGTATTTCGATTGCTAAGATATATTCTAGTCTTTTGCATTCTTATTGCATTCTCATTGATAGTGGAAGAATCACCAACAGGGTGTTCCAAACATTCATAGCAAAATTTGTTTGAATACTAGAGGACAACGACCCCCCCCCCCTCACCCATTTTATTCTAAATACGAAAAAAATTATTCTGTAATTTTTTTTATTTATTTTTTTTTATATTAACAGGTGCCGGTTTTGACTTGAAGTTTCCCATATAAAATGCATGGAAAAAAATCCCTTTTCTGAGTCTTTAGAATAATCTTTTAGCGCTTAAAAAATTAGACGAGAAAGTATGGGGGCCTGTGGAAAATTATCCAACAAAGAATTTCATGTATCAGACATATAGGATTGACACCCCTAACATACCCCCACGAGTACCTGAATACTACCCTTAAAACCAAAAATGTGAATTCTTCGTGAAATCGACCTTTTATACACTGTATTCTTGTCTTTTTTACTTAAGATTAGTAATATTGGTCCAGTGGAATGTTTATTATCATTGGTTGATTGATTGTTAATTATTTAAACAAATGAAATTTATTTAAATAAGTTTCCCCCCCCCTAAAATTGTATTTTTAATATTGAATTTTTAATTCGAATTTTTGCACTAAAAAATATTGTGGGTGACTTTTTGTTCGAAGGGCTAGTTTTTATTTTGTTTAAATTTTCCACCTATTTACAGTTCACGCGATGACATTATTTCTTCTTCCACAAGGCCTACAATTTTTTTAATTCTAGGGTAAATACCTTTTATATGCCCCTTCATCACTTTACAGGGAGAAGCCAAAAAAGATATTCACCACTTTATCAGTAATAAAATTCATGTTGGTATTGTATTAGATGAAACTTCTGCAAAAAGAGATGAATTTTTGAGTCAAGAAAACGAAATTTTAACAAAATTATGAAATTTTTTTTAGTAACGTGAAGAAAATTTCCGTCCAGCTCTCCTGGCAATTTCTTGAGCTGCATTTCCAACCAAGAATGATGCTTTAGACAAGTTAGAAAAATAATGTGTTGAATTTTTATTTTAAATAATAATTATTTTTACAAAAAAAGGCAATTTTGAAACCAAAAAACCGAAAAAAAAACAAGAAGTTGATTATTTAACTAACAAAGGTGTACTCTCTTCGAAAAATGTAAGTTAGATTTCCACAAAAAAAACCGATATTAATTTTAAATCAAAATCAGTTAAATTCAGCCATAACGTGCGAATTTTAAACAAGATAAATGAATTTCTAATCAGAAGCGACCAATTTTCAATTAGCAATATAAATTTTGAACCAAAAATAGAATCGTTAAATTTTCAGTAAAGAAAAGGAGTTCCTAGCCGCACAGTTACTTTCTTAACTAAAGAAATAAATTTTCATCAATAATTATAAAACTTTGTAATATAAATTAATTTTTAAGACGAAGTTTAAACATTCAACTAAAGCGATGAATCATGACAGTAGTAAATTTTTTAATTCTGCCGATATTTTTCCTAAAACGTGAATGAATTTTCAGCCAATCACTTGAATTTTGAAATAATGTGTTAATAAACTTTAAATAACAAAATTTTCTAATGTATAATGAACATTTATATAAGTTAAAATGACATTATTTATAATAAACAATAAAAATGTTATTTTTTAGCATTTCAAATTGCGCGCGAACTGCAACGAATCAGAGACCGAGCGCGACGCATGTGTAGAAGAGTTCGGGCACACTCGGACGTTTTCTTGCCTTTCTCTTTGTCTCTCTCTCTCTCTTCCCTCTCAGTGAAAAGTGGCCGGCGACACTTTTTATTTTATCTTATTTGAATTTTACCTTTCATTTTGCATGTTATTTTATCATATTGATTTTATTTCTCTTTTCTAAGTTATAATATAAATTTGAATTCTCGTATTTTACCTTTCATTTGTATCGTCGTAATTTTATAATATCGAATCTAATCTGTGAATTAGCTATTTCAATAAACGTCGTTTTTATTTTTTTTTATTTTTCGATTTTACTTTGAATTCGATATACGTTTTCGTTCCGTAAACGAACTACAGCGCGTTTCATAGTTGAGCAGCGCTCAATTCTCGTGAGAAGGGGACGCCTAAGGCAGCCGCAACGCCCCTTCATCCACGACGCGAGTGGTCGACACTCCGGGCCAATCGCTGAAAAGCAGACTCTCGGGCGTCGAAAATAAAAGACCGTGTGCTCGAGCGAATCGGCACACTCGCTCCGACAATCCATTAGGTTTCCTCAGTCTCTTGATCGTCTTCGGCAATTTGTACCGACTTTTTCTGAGCAAAAAGAGTTTCGTACTCAAATCAATTCCAGCTATTTTCCTTATTCTCCTCTATCTATCCTCTAAATCTTTTTTCTCTTCTTTCGAAGCCGGTAAGCTCTTGCAGCTCCGTCAACCTCTCTCGCTCTGCCTATTTGTCTCTTCTCTTTTGAGGTCGGTAAGCCTCCTTGCAGCTTCCTAAACCTCTTTCTATACATTCTGCCGAGGGGCGTAAGCTTTCTCGCTGCTCCGCAAGACGCTTTCTATACTTCTTTCTGTGGTCGCTAAGCTTTCTCGCAGCTCCGCAAACCTCTCAGTATCTCTGTCCACCTGTCTTTGCATTCTCAACATCCTATGTCTGGAAACAAACAATCCCGCTCCCGCCCTGGCAAACGCATCCGTCGCCGCCTGGATGCCATTCGTGATTTCTTTAAGACTGATGTTCACTTCGAAGATTACTGACCCTCTTCCGCGTACTCTACCTCTACCGCTCCTAAGGCAATCATTCGATCGGTTGTCTTCGTCACTATAACCTCCCGACTCCACTCCGCCCGTTCACTATCCTCTTCTTTCACTGTTTTGGGCTGCTACGACACTCCAGAAACTCCGGCTCGAGGACATCGATAACCTTCTCATGTTTTTCTTCTTTGTTAAAATTGTCGTCATATTGTATATTCAATTCATATTCTCCACATAGAAAGATAGGCTTAACTTTATCCTCAAAATTAGAGCTGAATTTGTCCAGTGACACTCCAGTTAGCATTCCAAAGTACCAAAATATAGTCGCTGGAAAAAATCAAACAGGCCGGATTTGTACGATATCATCTACTAATGGAGGATTAACTATATCATTTAAAAACAATCTTTGCTTAGCGTAAGTGTCTTTCAGTAAATGTTCATAATCACTGCCCGGATTTACTTCCTGAAAGTAATTCAATTTGAGTAAAGTTGTGATCTTCTTCTTCACGTTGTCTTCTGTTTCATCGTTAGGTATCGTTTCAGATTGCCAATTGATCGTACCCCCCTGTACAGCTTCCAATGTTCTTCGGTATTTCAGCTTTGAGCCTGTGATATCCGAGAACTTTGCGCCTTTCTTGAAGATATGAGTTGAATAATTATAGACTTCATGTAATTTTCATTGGATCCCATTGTACCTATTATCTAGACGACTGCCATCATCATTTGAATCTTCAAAAGTCTGTGGAAATGTGTTCATTAACTGTATCGCTATGCCCTTTTCAATCTCTAGTTTTAATTGATTTTTTGTAAAATTTCACGTTGTTTATAACTTTGTGCACGACGTTTGTTTTGACGTCTTCCCCTGTTGTTTCTCTTCTACACATATCAAGATCAACTGCATCTATTTCTGTTCAGGGATTTGTGTAAGATGACCATAATTTAAAAATTTTACTTTTTTTCTATAGAATCGCCTACTTCATCTTCGTTGTTACCCACGTTAACGTTTTCGTTGTCGAGAGAAGGTGGTTTTTTATAGCCCTCATCCTGAAAGTATTACCCTCATCTTTATTTTCATCTTGGAATGTTATCATCTAGAATAACATTTGTTACCGTTCCGAAGCTATTGTTCGTCCCATTTAAATCATTCGCTTGAGAATTAAATGGGTTGCTGCTCTACACATAATCATCCACGTTTATGGTATGCAGTAATTGCATATCCGGCGGAAAGCAGACTTCATGTTCCTCAAGTAAGATATCTGGTTTTTCGACTTCAGATTAATAACTTTTGTCTTCAGCTTCTTAAATAACTGTACCTTCATCCTCGATCACCATTTTCAGCATCGCAGTTTGCAATTTCTTAGAGCCTTTACTCAATACTTCCTTTACAACGTTCTCTCCACTTTCGAAAAATATCGCACGAACAAATTTGTAATCGTGACATCTGAAAGTATATTGAGAAAAACATTTGTAGTAAATAGTAAATGAAACAGGAAGATCAATCATGCTAAATACTTAAACAAAACAGAATGTAACAGAAAAATCTAGTTATTAGATCTAATAAAAAATGATCTTCATTGAAAAACCTTTTATATTTTGAAGAACAAGGAAGAAGAAAGTTTTTATCAATAAATAAAATCGAAAAAAGTAGATATCTTTCCCTGACATGGACATTAGTCCGACAAGTATGACTTCATCGAAAAACTTCTCTTTCTTCTGTGTAGTACGTGTCTCGAAAAGCACTTGAAACTTATCTTCAAGTTGAGAATTTATTCAATAGATAGGATAAGATTAGTATTTTTTTTAGCATTCTCGTAAACAAAATAACTTACATTCACATTACATGTCCGGCTCTAGAGGCGCATACTTTGGCAAGTACACTGCTATGTAGGCAAACGCTAATTTTGGAAAATGATCTGGAGACAATAGGGAAGTCACTCTTTTTTAAATGTACTTCTCATGGATAATTTCTTCACGAAAAGTCTCTCGTATCAAATTTGTACTTCAACTCTAAACGCATTTGAGTTAAACTGCATGACTTTTTTTGCTTCAACAAGAGACTCGGAAACTGCTTATTCGCAAATTCAAGTAACTGTCTATATATAATTTCAATAAAGCAATTTGATCACGTGTCAATGACGGAGTACATTCTACTGAACAAATTTTTCTCAGAAGCAACACTATTTCCCATACTGGATACTCAAATTCTTTTACTTGCTCGGAAACTGCTGCTGGAAATATCAAAATTAATCTCCTCACTTGGCTAGATGTACCATCCAATTTTGTAATCTTAGGCCTGGTTAGCTTAATGGGCGGAATAAAGACAATGTCTTCAAAGAATATTTTTGTGTTGTTCACGCGATAATTTAGAAACTTGACTTTGAACCACTCATGTGCGACAAAGTATTGCACGGCTAAGAGCATGTCCTCTTTTACAAACCCTGCACAGATATCATGAGCTAAACAGGGAGGTAATGATGACGCAGCTACGCGAAAATACTTTAAGCTATTTAGAAGAGAATTACTTTTGACCCCCTTCCCCATTTTCTTGCTGGATTATGCTTGAGTTCCGCACTGATTCTAAGTATCGATAGTTTGAAAACCCCTTTTACAAAATACGTCCACTTAAAATTTAATTTTCGATATTTCGTAACAGCGACAGACACTGTGTGACGTACTAAAATTTTCAGTCAATCAAATCAAATCAAATTTCGTCAAAGTAATGATTTGCAATAATTTTTATGTTCGTTGAACCGAAGCCGAGTTTTCGCGAGGTTAGTTTGAAAAGTCATTGATTTCGGTACAATTAAAATTTCCGGTTTTTAATTTTTAGCAAAAAAACTATCAATTTAATGAAAAAATTTCTTAACGAAAGTTGTGCTTTTTTCGATATTTTTCATATTTTACAAGATAACTTAAAAAATGACATTTTCAGGAAAAAAATGATCTCAGACGTAAAAATGGTTTAGCCCGCATAATTTTAATGAGATACCTTTATTTCATTAGTTGAAACTTAAGAAAAATGTTTTAAAATATAAAAAGGTGGGATTTTCCAACGAAATTTTTTTTTCATGTTTAAAAAATTTTAAGAGAATAATAAAAAAGGATTTTCTAAAAGACCCCACCTTTTTATTTTTTCTAAGTATTTTCTCAAGGTTCTACTAATAAAAGAATCGTATTTCATCAGCATCATGCAGGCCTAATCATTTTTGAGTCTAGGAGAGTTATTTCACCTGTACATGTAGGTTTTGAATTTTTCTTGTAAACTATAAAAAATATAGAAAAAGAAAACTATTTTTGCAATTCAGAAAGACACGTATCGCCTAATTTTCTTTTAAAAACAACATATCTCGTCTCTGAGAGATTCTGTGATTTTAAGTGTGGTGCCGTCCCTGATTTTAAATAGATTCGGTCGCATCTTAAATTAACATTAAAATATTTCAAAATAGTCAATAATTATTTTTCGTTTAAAATTAAAAATTTGCAATTGAATTGGTTAAAAATAAAATATTTTAGACTAAAATAACCGTTTTTAATTAAATAAAAGCCATTAATTACAAATATATTATTATGAAGTTATTTTTAAGTTGAAAATATTTTATAAAGTTTCAATCAGACGTTAACATTTATAATGAATAAGACTTTTAAATAGAAACATTTTAATGTTCAACCTTAAAATCTGGAAATTTTGAACGGATCTCAAATCTTGTTGTCAAATCAATTATTGTTCACTTTATAATACTCTAAGTACAGATCAAGTAAAAAAACTTCATTATGCACCTAGGGAGAGAAGTCGATACAGGTCGAAAAAATCACTCCAACTTTGGCGCATACTATATTATTTATAACAAATGGATGGTTTCTGACATTTCTGGAATACAACCATGATTACAGCCCATATTAGATTCCAAATAAATGAGGCATGATTTACAGTAATTTTAAAGGTAACTTATCGTAAATTAACATAATTTACCCAAATTTCAATTTTAAACATTTTTATATAAGTTTCCGTAAATTAATGGAAATTTTCAGTATTCATGGTAATTTTACAGGTAATCATAGTAACTTACCATGAATTGCACAGAATTAAATTTTAAGCTGTTTTAAGACTGTTTGAATTTCGCGGCTCGAGTTGCTTTCAGGAGAATCCGATTGATGTCGCTAAGTTCGTACAGATCCGCTGTTTAAAACGAGGTATTCCAGTCACATATATCTTCATTTGTTCACAAGCTACACGGTTTTAAGTGAAAAGTGAGAACTTTTTGTCACGAATTATACCCGGTGATGAATCATGGGTTTATGGTTATGACATTTAAACGAAAGTCCAATCATGCCAATGGGTGGCTCAAACGTCCCCAGCACTCAAAAAAGCTCGCCAAGTTCGGTCGAATGTCAAGGTTATGCTGACAGTTTTTTTTATGCTAACGGTGTTGTTCACCACGAGTACCTCCCTCAAGGCTCCACAGTCAACCATATTATTGAAATTGAAGTACTGAAACGTCTGAGGGACGCCGTCCGACGCAAAAGGCCAGAACTTTGAAGAAGTAACAACTGGTTTTTCCATCACGAGAACGCTCCAGCTCACTCAGAACTCTTGAGTTTTTGGCCAAACACTCGATTACTATTCTTCCCCACCCCCCATACTCACCTGACCTTGCTCCTTATGACTTTTTCTTGTTCCCAAAACTAAAAAACCCCTCAAAGGAAGAAGATTTGAGACGATTGATTTGTGCGTTGGGGAGGAGATTATTTTGAAGGAGACCCAGGTATGTAACTTCCAAATAAAGTACATTTTTTATGACCTCAATCCGCGTATTTTCTTAACAGACCTCTTATGTTAAATTGAGATAAATTACACGAATTTAATAAAGTTTCTGATAAGAATAATATGAAAAATGAGAATTTTAACAAACCCTTCTCGTTTTGTCCTGACATCTCGTTTCATAACCTCAAGGACACTGTTTGACTGCTCTCACTTGCATCGCAGCGTTTTTGCCTGAAGTTTCCACTGCGTGGTGCTAGCATTTGGACAAAATTGGTAAAGTTACCGACGGAACGCTTATTAACTGCTACTAAAATAAGATGAACTTAAAGCCTCTTTCGACCCACGTAAATAACAGGTGTTTTATTTTTTAATCTTTCTAACGCTACAAGAAAAAGTGAGTTTCTAATGCAGATTTTTATGTGAAATCCGAATTTTCACGAATTAAAAGTTGATCTTGCTGTTTTTTTAATTTTTAAAAAGGAAAAGAAGGGGGACTCACTGTAGTCTTCAACGGTACATTGGAGAGGCTACTTTCGGTTCCTTCGGTCCATCACGGCAAATATGAATCTGAGCGTCCAGTAAGAGCCTTCTCATACTGTATGTGACATTTTGCGCCATTTTCTGCACCCACATTGTCACGCATGACGTACAATTCCACTAACACAAAACACAGCTAATTTTCGGGCCGCAAAAATTGGAAGTAACAGGAATGGGAAATAACTTACCTTGGTACAAATTCTGCTTCCAAAGAGGAAAATATCTGCTTGTGATAACAGGTAAATAAATAGCCTCAATAGCGTCTTCACACTCCACTAACTTCTCGACAGTCAGATGGGCAATATCAGAATAACGAGGTTTGCGAAAGATCCGTTTGGTGGCGCTGAAGGCTACAGACGTATGTTTCCAGAGTTTTAAGCGTCAAATTTTGACTTGCATTGGCTGATTGAATTTATTCAATTTCTGTCAACTTTTAATCTTTATATAATATATGTCTTGATTTTAAAATATTTTTATTAAAATTATTTCTTGAAAAAAATGTAATTATGAAATATTTTTATTATTTATGGAAAAATGTTTTTTTTTAATTTTCGAATATATTTTATGATAAAGAATGGGTGCACTCGGATAATAATTCTTCAAGAGGTTATTTTTCAAGCTTTTACATATTATTGAATGAATTTTCATTCATTTTCAATGTAAATAACATTTTTCATTATTTTCACCAATTTCTGACGAACATTGTTAAAAATACGTGTAATGTTACGAATTTTCTGTTTTTTTACGCATCCTGGAAATTGTATTATTACTTTTAATTTTACTATATTAAAACCTGTATAAATCTGATTTATATACTTTCAAAATCTTGCAGAAATTCTCCACTTTGAAAGAGGGTCCCTTTATCAATTACCTTGAATATGACAGATTCATGAGTAGAAAATGTATTCTTACATGGCCATGCTATATTGCAATACTGAAAGTCGTAAAGTTACAAATTTATTTGGATTTATAACCTCAAAAATGGTATTTTCCCTATAATACAAGTGGTAATATTACAAAAAATTGTCTTTGTGATTTTACCATTTTAAGTTGCGAAATTTTATTGCTGGAGAGGCAAGGGAACTTAGGTAAATCAAAACTAAAAATCAAACCATCCATACAATATTTCAAAGTTGTCAAATTAAAAATAGAATATAGAATTAAGACTATTTTTTTCTAGATCGGCGGAAGAGTTTCAGTTTGGATTAGGAATGAATTTGATTACAAATAATATTTTGAATAATACCCATTCAAAATTCCCTATCCCCCTGAGTTTTAGGTGGGGACTACTGCATACACCTAACATTGCTTCCGCCGGCTCAGAAAATAATTACATTTTTACTTACAAAATTAAATGTCAGTTACAAAAAAAAAACTTGTGAACAAAGTAGTCGCAATAGCCACCAAAAATTGAATAATAACATTTTCAGTTCTATTGTTCAACTGGGTATGTAATTAGAAAGAAACTTAAAGAATGTTAAATAAAAAATCGTATTAATTTATAAATTTGCATGCAATATTTTCCGAATTTAAGAATTTGAAATTTTGTCTTTTCAAAATTGGAGAACAATCAACAATTATTTACTTTTTATGTTATACACCTATTCAAGGGGCCTTAACATGTTGTAGTTGGTTGGGGCGCTTAAGCATGGACAGCAGTGTAGCACGGACATAAACTCAAGAGGTAATTATAATAATTGGCTTCACAATTTAATTTTTTGAATTTCTTGATTTTACTTAAAATTTCTTCAAATTGGAAGACTGAAACTCAACAACCCTTATTTTGAAAATTTTCAAAATAATAGAAATTAAAAAATGTTGATTTATACATCTTTAAAATTTACACAATTTCCATTAGAATTTTATAAATTTGAGTAAACTTTAATATTTAATCTTTCACATTGAGTTCTAAAATAGCATTCAAAATTGCATTATTTTGCATTAAACACATTAAATACTGAAGAATATTCAATTGCAAACATTAAAAATTGAAGATTCTCTCATGCTACCTCTGTCAAAAATACCTCGATATTCCAGAAAAAAGTTTAAAATATAATTTAAAGCTATATATTCTAAATTCATACAAATAATTTAACTTGATGATTAAGTAATTGAAATAATAAACCTGATATTTTTGCATTTTTAATTGACCAGCTCAAATCTTTAATTATTTAAAATGTTTTATGTTACAGGACTATACTCACTAAATGTTATGTAGCTTCTCTTATTAGTTCTCGGAAAGGGATCGTTAACTGATTTATAAACTTAGTTAATTAAAAATTATATTATTTTATATTTAGATTTTCCTCTTATTTACCATTTTTGCAAGTACATTATTTCATTTCGCGTAGGTCCTAAGATGTTCTAAATTTTAAACTGAATACTTTTGGTACCACCCCTTCTTGAATTACAAGAAGGAGCCAAAATCATTTTTATACCTGTATCGTTAATCAAATCAAGATAAATTCTTGAAAAAATAGTAAAAACGCGAACAAATACACTTTTCAATCTATTAATCAAATTCCAAAATGATTTTCATTTATAGCGGATCGAAAATTCCTCGGAAGCTGTTCTAAGAATTTTTCGTTTCGTATTTACTACCAGAATGATTTTTTAGTCAAGACAGACTGAAAATGACTATGATTTCCGGAATTAGCTATTTGGAATTACACACGAATTTCCCACAAAAATGACCAATTTTTGTCTAAAGCAGATATATTTTGAACCAAAAATAGAATGGGTAGTTGAATTTATGTTAAAAGAATTTTTCTTTAACAAAGAGAAACGAATTTTAAACAAAATAGTTCCATTTTTATATAAAAAAGGAAATATTTCTACTAAATATTGTAACTCGTAATTTACAAATAAGGAGAAAAAAAGAGATTGAGTAGGCGTTCCAAATAGATAGGAAACGAAGGAGATGAATACGCTAGACTATTGAGATGGTAGAATAGAAATAGTATATTCAATAGCAAGGAGAAGAGCACCGTCTTTTTATGGCGAGGGCGATGCTTTCCGAACTTCCAAGAAACATTTGCCTCGTCATGAAGACATCTTTTATTCATGGTACTTACTATATTTTATTTTCTTAATTTTTTTTTGTAAAGACGCAAAAAATGGAAAACGTGTTCTGCTGGTGTCACACGCTCATTTTGTACGGCTCCCACAAACAAATTTAGATTTATGGATTTAGTAGGAATAAAGAATATGCGTTAGGAAAGGTAAGGTACCTGCTGTTAATAAGACTCCAAATGAATTGTCGAAATCTGGGGGAAAATAACTAAAGGATAATTGATAATGTGCAAAATGAAGGGGAGAGAATTTGTCAGAGTTATATACATGAGATAGAAAGTTATGCTAGAAAATGGGATAAGATTGGGTTAAAAAGAGTATCAGAATTGTTTAGAGAAGCCAACAACAGGGTGAAGGCAGTAGATCAAGTAAAAGATTTTTTAATAATGTGAGGAGCATGCGATAGTTCTCTCTGACCACTTTTACTTAACATATTAATATCAAATTTGGACAAAATGATAAAGTTTTTGTAACCTCAATAATGTGGTTACGGAAATAAAAAGAGCGACAAGATTTGAGTCTAGATGTTTAACAAAAAGATAATAAGGTTTATAGATGTAGAGGAAAGACAAAAAAATAAAGTTTAGGTGTGCAGTAGGCTGAAGTAAAGGATTTTAAATATTTTGTACATATCTTTTAAAATCAAGCGCATAGAGCTTATACAAGAGAAAGGATAAAAAATTCAGCAGGGGTAATAAAATATATATTGGCAGTAGAAAATAGAAGTTACAGAAAAGAGCAGAAAAAAAATGCAGTTGTTTGATGCGGTGGTGTAGCAGATATTCTTAAATGGAACATATATGAGAATAGAAGAGAAGGGAAGGGTTTAAGACGTCAGAAGAAATATAAGGTGCATACTGAGGCTAAACTGGAGGATACATCGTTAGAAGATGGTGGAAGTGAAAAATTAAGTGCTAGATCAAAATCGGAGTTTAAAGAGAAGCTAAAAGAAGGAAAGAAAGAGAGAGAAGGATTATTTAGGAATGATAGTATAACAAATAGTATGAAATTATAAATATGGGCAATCAAAGTTTTTAAGAAAGGTGGAGAAGACTGTTGGACGAGAATAGCAACATGTAGATTAGGAGAAGTATTTGTGAATGGTCGATGAGAGATTGGATTTATAGGAAGGGTGGGAAGGATGTAGACGAGTAATTACAGATAAAGGAAACAAGCAGGAGAATGTGGCAACGATTTTAGGGGAATGTGTATTTGTTGAATTGATAAGGGAAGTGAAGGGGGTTTGAGGTACAGATGGAATAGAATGTAAGAATAAATGTGAACAATGGCAATGCCAATCCTAATCAATCTGAAATCAGGATAAAAACAAATATAGACAGGAATGCAGTTTAAGCAATGACTTTAGAAGGAATCTCAAAAGCAGTCAGTTTGTCAACAACAAGGTATGCAAGATCTCGCGAATGATATTATTCAGAAAGGACAGCATTCGTAATATAAATTCAGGTGATAATTTTGAAATAGGATGATATGCAGATGTCGGTTTTTTTATCAGCTTTGTCAAAGAGATATCTAATAGTTTGGCTCTCAACAAACCTGATTGCCTAATTAATATGTAAATGTTTTAGGAATTTTTTTCCTGGGCAAAAAAGAATGTCTTACCTTAACAATTTCATTTAGAACAGTCACCTGAGTATTTAAGAAAAATTATTAATAATGCACCCAGCAGACATGACAAATCCAGATAGCAAGAATCATTACCACACTAAAATTAACATGATCTATAAAAGCAGATGCTTATGACGAAATTCTTCCTTTCCAGCATCAGTCTTGGGTTATCTATCGTTATCTCTACTCGTATTTAGAAACAATGAAGATCGTCAATCTAGTCTTTGGCTGCGTGGCTTTGTTCGATTTAAAAAGTATGTGTTCCTAACATTATTTCAAAAGTCGTTATTGATCCTTATTTTCTATTTTACTTCTTCAAGTGCAATTTAACATTCATAATTTGAATGTTGCAATCAATATGTACATTTAGTGCTGCGTTCCAGATAGAGATCATGTGGCATATGGCAACTAAAAACATTGAAATTAATGCTTTTCCATGAATCTTAATTTTGAAAATGTCTTCTAAGCGTAATATATAACATTTAAAAATTTGTATTTAAAATTTTCTTTAATTAACATTTTCATTTAATGCCACGTTAACAGATCCATATCCTATAACATATGGATATAGGAAATGAGGATTACCTCGATATGTATCACTGTTTTACAATTAAAATTGAATTTCGCAAAATGTGTATAATCAATATTTTGATTTAGTGCCACGTTAACACATTTAAACCTTGTAACATAAGGATACAAGAAACGGGGATTAGCGCGACGATAAACACTGGTTTACAATTAAAATAATATTCAAAATAATACTCAATTGCATAAGCGCTTATGTGTTTCTACTTGAATTATTAGCACACACTACTTAAAAAGTTGAAAAAAGTTGAATAATTCAGAAAATCCTGAATTTAAAGGGCTTTTGAAGGGTATTGTAAACTTCTTTCAAAAAAGAATTACAAGAACATTATAAGTGGACTTTTTCCCAAAATTAAGCTTAATCACTAAATTAAGGAAAGTTAAAAAAATGAAAAATTGCACGCAAATAATGGAGAATCTTTATTATACATTTTGCCGGGTCTTTTCTGGGCATTTTATATATAGGGTGTCAAAAATCTGACAAAGTACCTCAATAATTTTCCAGGTAAAATATTTTTCAAAACGGTCAAAGGTCATTCTTTGAGTAACTTTTAACAAGGAATCTAGGGGATCGTCCATAAATTACGTAACGCGTTTTTCTTTTGTTTGAATAAAGACGAGCATGAAATTGATGTGAAGTTGAGAAAGACACAACGATATAAACAAAAGAAAAAAGTGTTACGTAATATATGGACGATCCCTAGTGGTGACCTTGAATCTGACCTTGAGCTTCACCTTTAAGGTTACTTCAAGATTAACATTTTATCAAAGAAGAACCTCTATTTTTGTCAATGGCAATCGAAAAAGCAATTACCTTTATGTCCAAACTTGTACTTAAACATGACCTTGAACTTCAGCTGAAGGTTCTTAAACTTGACCCAGGCATGGGTCGGGTTTAATCTGTACTGCTATGAGTCAGGTCTTTACGAAAAACGTCGAGGTCATTCTTGGAGTAACTTTTAACAAGGAATGTGAAATAACGCTAAATGTAAAAAAATTTACCGCCAAATGACCTTCAAGGTTGACCTCAACGTCATATGTAAGGTTATTACTGTATTTTTCATCAAAAGTTACTTAAGAAATGACCTCGACTTTTTTCGTATTCACATGAACTAAAGTAGTACAGATTGGACCCGAGCAATATCTGGGTCAAGCCTGAAAACCTGCAGCTAAAGTTCATGGTCATCCTTGACTTATGACCTGAGTAAATGTTTAGACGTAAAATTTCTCGCTCTTTCGATTACCGTTATCAAAAATAGAGTTTTTTATTTAAAAACAGAAAGCTGACCTTGAAATAACGTTGTAAGTAAAGTGCACAGTCAAATTCAAGGTCCCCACTGGATTCCTCGTTGAAAGTTACTCCAAGAATGACCTTAACCTTCTTCAAGAAATATTTTACTTGGAAAATTATTGAGGTGTTTTTGGTTACTGTTTGGACAGCCTGTATAATTCCTAGACAATCTGTATAATAGAGAGTAATATATACTTTGATTAGCCTCTGTTATGCATTATATCTTATGCCTAGGGATGATATATATTGCCGGATTATATACTTTGTTTGTAATAAATATATTTTTCTTCTCAGTTGTTTATCACAGAAGAGCCTAAGTGCTCATCTTCTGATCAAAAGTTACTTTTCTAGTCTACGAGAATGTCATATAGATCTTGTTTACAGAAGTCGCTGCTTCGCGTGATGATAGGGTGGCTGGTCGAAGCAGAGGTGATGCTGCATTACAAAATGGCCAACCAGGTAAATCCTCTATCGCGTTGCCTTAGTACTCACCTTCTGACTAACACTTATTTTTCTACTGTACAAAAATTTTATGAATATCTTTTTTACAGAAGCTGCTGCTAGGAATAATGGTTTAGAAAATCACTTACCAGGTAATGCTTAGGATCTATTCCGCTGTCAAAGTGCTTACCTTTTGACTGAAAGTTATTTCTACAGTTTACTCAAATTTGATATTTTAATTTTTGCAGGTCCTCATTCTTGGGATGAACATGTTCATACTCATGTTCCTCAAATTCAAAATTATAGTGCTAGGCATCCAGGAAACTTGATATTGATCAAAAGAGTGGTAAATCGCGAGCTTCTATTTCTGAATTTGATAAAAGGAGTTCTTGTACCAGATTCAAATATTACAAGGTGCAATGGTCCACATGGTTACGCTACTGTTGATTTTGTAGGCAGCCATCGTTTGTATGCATGTCTCTACCCTAATATGTTTCATCGAGCGGAAACAGAAATAGTGCATCCTGGTGAGATTCCAGTATACCTCGCTACTGTATTCAGTCCAGGCAGACCTGATTTGGAAGCCGATCTTGCGCCTCACAGTTCAAGGTCAGCACTCGAGACTCGTCGAATGCTATATCATGGTGCACATGCAATTCGTATGCTACGTTCGCAATCATTTGGGCAAGTTCGTTACATTAAGCATAATCCAATTCATCCAAATCAATCAATTAATGTTGAGGGAGCTTTATATCATTTTCCTGAAACATGGCGAACATAATGAACCGTATCGAAGCGATTAATTACCTAAAATGTTCTAGGTTAAAGAATTGACTTAGCACGAATCGATCAAGAAATCGTTGAAATTTTATTAAATAATTATTTTTTAAAGGCTTGTTGTACCAATGAATGATAATTGCTAAACTTGTACGTTTAAATTTTAAAAATGATAGTCAATAAAAAACTTCATTTCAAGAAACCATGATATATTTCTTGACACCAACCCCTATATTTAGAATTGTTTACAGATAGGGTACTTTTTCAAGGGCAAAATTGTGCACATAGTGTGAATTACATGGAAATTACATAGTAAAGACGATTCACAGACTTTCGAATATAGGTCGTATCTCAAGCTAGATGTTACATTTGCGTTGCACGTAATTTTGAAGGAATCTTTATTATCATCAGAGGTTGTTACTTTCGATCAGTAAGGATATCTTTTTCACTAACGTCTTGAAAACATGATGAAAAGTATCATAAAAGTACGATTCCAGATATCGGGTGTTTGTGAAGTACTTCAATATATGATCTATAGAGGCTAAAGCATTTATTTAATGTTTAACGGTTTTGAAGCAGGAACTTTATTAGTAAGAAATAATAATGATAATATTGAATCGAATTGAAGAGGGAGTACGAGTAAGTTTGTGAAAAATTATTGTATTCATAAACTTTTTGTTAAACAGCTGCACGACTACTTCTTTATTGAACACCTTAAAGCGTACAAAATATTCAGACGGATCGAATCCATTTCAAATCAGACAGGGACTTGAAATCGCAGAATCTGTTGAAAGCGAAATATTTTGTTATTTAGAGGAAATAAGACGATACGTATTTTTCTAATTTTTAAACAGAATTTGTTCTAAAAAGTTATGCGTATTTGAATTTTGTGCATTGGTTTTCAAAAAACCGGTATATTTTTCTTTAATCTCTATAACTTTTGGTCTAACTGATATATTCATTATTAAATATTTAATTTTAATATTGTTTATACCCTCCTTTTAGAATCCACCGGAAAATTGAAATCAGGTTTAAAATTAACAAAATAGCAGCGTTATTTCTGAAAAAATTAAAAATTAATTTTCTCAAAAGACCCACCTTTACTTTTGTTGTCAATATTTGTTTGAACTTGTGCTTTTATAATGAAGATATCTTATAAGCTTGATCCTTGTTAAATAACTTTTACAGCCAGACGAATTCTTTTTAATACAATCGAATTTTCTACTTTTTCTTGCAAACAATGATAGATACGAAAAACTGTTACGACAACAGTTTGCACGTCTGAAAAAATTTTATGAAAAATGCCTGTTGCTTTTTGCGAAATTTTTCATAGTTCAGAAAAAAATTCAAAGACTACATTTTCAGCAAAGATAAACTCTCCGGGCCTTAAAAGTGGTTTAGTCTGCATAATGCTGCTAAGATGCCTTTCATTTATCAGTAGAAACTTACGAAAAATATTTTAAAAAGTAAAAAAAGTTAGGGGTTTTAAAAAATTCTCTTGATTATTCTCTTAAAAGTTTAAAAATATGAAAAAAGTATAATTTCCTCTAAAAAACCATATATTTCGCCCTCGAGAGATTCAGCGATTTTAAGTCTAGGGTCCTGTCTGCTTGATGAGGAAGGTTATGGACTACTTCTGCATCGGACCCCAAATACCATAGGACCGTTCGTGCACCTATCTTACTCGTACATGCCACCTTCGCTTATGTATTATTCTGTATACAATTGTGCTTGCTTCAATTGGTAAGTGCCGAGAGTGAGCTGCGTCAGCTTATCTATAGTTAGTCTAAGAAAATCGGTTTTTTTAACAGATTTGGTTTTTTCATCAAGCGGAGCATTCTTTTAGCAATTACTCGATCATCGAAGTTTTTACTGATACGTTATGGCCGAAATGCATCACAAAGGGCACACACAATTCGTACAAAGTCCCCAATATTCGGAATCTGATCATTCGGAACTACGTGTTCTAAGGCTTTCCATTTATTCAGAAGACACTTGACGGCCTCTATGACCCATCGTATTTTTGTAACCAGTCGAGATTGCTTTGCCTCGAAATACGTACGCTGTGAACCTTTCATTAAGAAATGGGGCATCTTTGTAATAAAACCAAGATCTTCCAAAATCTGTGAATAATCCTGGAAACCTCCATCGACAATAAAAACAATAGCAGAAAGTAGCCACGATCGAAAATCAAGAGCTTCTGTCTTCATAAGACTAGTCTAAATGTTCGCGTAATCATTTTTACTGTCCGGAAACTCTGGCCCAAAAACTTCTAGAATGTATCAGGTGGTACTGACAATTATCACAAGTTTTACCAGCGACCTTCCTTTATAGATGAAGAAACAGCGCCTTTAAAATCGGTAATTAAACATTTTTTCTATGTAAACATAGGTACCGTCCGCTACAAGAATGCACACGTTTTCTTCGTTTGAAAAATGTTCCTTTGACATTAATCGTATATGTTTATTAATAATATCCTCAGGAGATATATTACCCACTCTCAAAAATGTTAATACGAAAGATGCCATTAGTGCATTCCGCGCTGACCTGTTAGAGTGTAATAATCATTTTCAGTGAGTGCAACAGGGGAATGGAAATCTAATCATTGCTTTAAAGCCAGTCTTGGTAGGTTTTAACTTCTCTTATTCAAACAACATATTGCTTCCCAGAAATGATACCTCTTTCTATATGTAACAAAACTGTTCGAGAAACTGATGGAAGATTTTTCGAATCGGAACAATCTGTCGATTCGCAGAGTTCAGCACTTTCATCAGCGGTTATATTTTTTGAGTCACATGGAGTTTTAGATATTAAATAGCGACAGTGTCCACAAACCTTCACAGAACGCGCAATCTCGGGGTAACAATACACTCTTCTTAAAATGCTCACATCAGAATCAGATTGAAAAGTACACTTATCAGAAGCTCTTTTCAAGTGCTTACCGCAAGCTTCGCCGTGATAATGAACCATGTTGTGTTAAATTCAATGAAAGGTTAATATTGAAAAATTGAATAAGCAAGATGATGTGGAAGTTGATGCAGCAATGTTAATCCAATTTTCATTAAATAAATTTAATTTTACAAAGCACCTTGAACTTCAATAAGTGTATACTATGAGATCATTATCAGCATAGGCTATGATTTTCCATGGGTTTGAAAACGCAACTGTCTCGTTTTTAAAAATTCAAGATCTGCACATGAACTTGTGAGCTTACACTTTTATGTACGTATCTATTGCTGAACAAGACAACAATTATACTGTATCTATTCATTATTTTTTCAAGGGTTAATCTTTCACAATCAGATAGCGAAACGTCTTATCGAAAAAAAATTAGAATCTTGTAATCGTAATGATTTATCTTTCAGACAGAGACAACTGCATAAATCTTATGTCGACGATACGACCAATGATGTTTCCAATTCATTTGATGAGGAAGAACACACTGAGTTTTCTAACTGGAGTATCTCTATGTTGTTGTCATCACGAAATCAAGCCTGTCGTTGTTTATTAACACGGTTTGAAATATTTGCAGCTTTTTGAATATTCTGTGAATTGTAGAGTATATAAAGTATAGCGTAGATTACCTCCACGTAGTATGTCCTGGGTAAAGTTAAATATTCTATACTACGGACTACATTTTGCTCCTAAAACAAGTAAATACCTACTTCATAGGTACGTCTGTAATCTTGTAGCCGAAATAGCCATTCCGCTGAAAATCCTCACATATCATCACTGCTTCTTGCTTCTCAATAAAAGTAGTTACTGCTTCAAGGACAGCGCCAGGACCTAGATCAAGGGTTCTGATATATATTCAACTTCATAAAACTTGGGAAATTTTTGGAAATGTTTTTTGAATCGGGTTGATTAGGAACAGGTTGAAATACAAGGGACTCTAGCCAAGTGCGTGCACTCCGTTAGTATAGTGGCGTACAAAAGAATATTCATGGAGTGCCTCACTCTATGTGGCCACCCCCTCAAGCCATGTGTGCATGGTGACCCTGCTCATGAAACTTTGGTACCTAGGGGTACGAACTTGGGGTGAAATTTTTATTCCCCTAGTCAATACTATTTCCCAATTTATCTCTCTGGCAAATCGAAGTCTGATGGCGACTGTACCTCCAGTTCCCTCAGAATGTAAAGAATTGACGGTTCATCTGAATAAGTCTATAAAGACGAAAGCTTCTATTGCGTCTCATAAAAAGAAGAAAAGCATCAATAGTTTATTGAAAAGGAGAATGAAAAGGCAAATGCAGAAGGCTAGTAGAGCTGCTGGAGGAGCTGGAACATCAGTAACTACAATGTCGAAACCAGCATTGAGGTTCAGAAGAGAGCAAGGAGCTCAGGGAACACTCTATCGTGGGATGGGTGGCCTAGTCCTACGAAAAGGTATTACACAGCCCAGCAGTTGGCAAACAGAAAGTCTTCGGGGACTGGATTGACAGCTTCTCAGTGGTCTTGTCCACTTTCGGTGTTCGTAGTGGATACGAGCGGATATGAATGGAGGGCGCTGAAAAGAGTTTCCCCTGATCAATCGCCAAAATGTAAGACTCACTTCTATAGGGCGAGGATCTTCGTATTTGTCGCAGAGAACCCAGTGGCTAAAATTTGCCAACATGATACAGTGGCCGACGCAAAACTCTGGGAAGATGCAGACCTTAAGGCAGGGTGGTTGTGTTGCTTCAAAAGCTGGTCAGGACTAAGGCCTGGTTATCAGTTAAACTGAAAGATCCACAGGTGGTTCTTCGACGGTTGGAGAGATTTAAGCTCTCACTAAGGACAGCGAACCGATGAACCGTCAGCCAATACCGGCCTCAAGGATGAGACGCGGCGGCCAGGGCACACTGTTCTGCTGTTAGGTTCTGTTGTTAGGTTCTTGTTCTAGATTTGTTCGGTTCACATTTTAAGATACATACTTCAAATCATGGCACATAATCTAACTTGATAATTTGGTCATTAAGATAATAAACATAATATTTTGCCTTTTTAAAATTACTAGCACATATCTGCAATTATTTAATATTTTTTATGTTACCTTATGAGCTTCGTTATGAGCTTACATTATTACATTATGAACCTTGATCAAAACTTTTATCCAATCACTTAACTTTATTTACCTAACAATAATTAAAGTCTGTCTTTTAATTTAGAAAAGTTTCAACATCAATATAAATGAACTCAAAGTTATGTAGGTTCCCTTATTAGTTCGGCGAAAGAAATCGTGGAGTGATTTATACACTCAGTTCAAAGAATGTTATTTTATATTAAAATTTTCCTCTTGTTTAACATTTTGTCAACACGTTGTTTCTTCTGGCGAAAATTTACAGATGTATCAGTAATAAATCAAGAATTGGATGAAGCTTGCATCAAGTTATACTAGAATTAAACCAGAAAAGCTGAATTTTTAACAAAGTGTGTGAAACGTGAATAAATACAGATTAATTCACAACCAAAGAATTGCATTTTGAATAAAAATGCAACTTAACGTAAGAGTTGCATGAATTGATGAAATTAAACCTATTAAGCTATAAATCAAATTCCAAAATGGATACAATCAATATTGAAAAAATAAACACTCAGCTAAAACGATGTTATACAAAAAAAGGAATTTTAAGCATGGCAGTTCAACTTTCATGCGAAGTAGTTAAATTTCCAGCGGGCAGGTATTCATTTCGAATTAAAAACTTAATTGTCAATCGGGTAGTGAACTTGTCAATCAAATAGTTACATATTCTTATCCAAAATATAGACTTGCCAAAAAGAACGCTAATTTTTTACAATTGTTCGGTATCGTGTACAACTTTGCAATCTTTTGACTTTTCAAGATTTTCTTAATTTGAAATTTATAAAAAAGGAGGAATGAAGAGTTTAAGCAGCTATTCGAAATAGAAAGAAAACGTAGGAGATGAATACACTATGCTATTATAATGGTAGAATAGGAATACTATATTGCATAGCAAGGAGAAGAGCACCGTCTTTTTATGGTGAGAGCAATGTTTTCGGAACATCCGGAAACATTGCCCTTACCATCAAGACAGCTCTCCTGCTTGGCATAAGCTCTACTTTTTTGATGAAGAAGCACAAAATAGAAAGTGTATTCCGCTGGGAAAGCATGCTCATCTTGTATAACTCCCAGAAAAAGTTTAGATTTATAGATTTAGTAGGAATAAAGAATCACGTTAGAAATTCGACAAAAAAAAGAGCAAAGGAGACCATTTGTCTTCTATTACTTTTCCATGGAATAATCAATATATTAGAAATCATTAAGGATGGTAAGGTGCCTGCTGTCGCGTAAATTCCAAATGATTTGCTGAAATCTGGAAGAAAAGAACTGTACGATAATGGATGATATGCAAAATAAAGTGGAGAGAAATGGTTTATCAGTCAATACAAATAGAAAGGAAACGAAGGAGATGAATATACTAAACCATTAGGGTGGAAGAATTCAAATAGTGTATTACATAGCAAGGGGAAGAGCCCCGCGTTTTTATGGTGAGGAAAATTTTCTCGGAACTTAAGGTAACATTGCCCTCAAAATAGAAAGGAAACGAAGGAGATGAATATACTAGAATATTGGGGTGGTGGAATTCCAATAGTATATTACATAGCAAGGAGAAGAGCCCCGACTTTTTATCGTGAGAGCAATCTTTTAGGAACTGCCGAAAACATTACCCTCATCATAAAAATGGCTTGTACTCTACTTTTTTTTGCAAAGACGCACAGAATGCTTACCAATCTGTGCGTCTTTGCCCACAAAAAAATGTATGTATATGGATTTAGTAGGAATATAAAATTACTTTAGGAATTAGATAAAGAGGAGAGAAAAGGAGACTATTCCTCGTCTCTTGATTTTCCAGAGAATAATCAATATTTTCGGAATAATGAAGAAATAGTAACGTAACTTGGTTAGATTCCAAGTGAGTTGCAGAAATCTGGGGAAAAGAATTAGAGGATAATGAATGTTGTGCAAAATAGAGAGGAGAGAAATGGTTAGAGTTATAGAAAGAAAGGGTAGCCTGGTAGTGACAATACGTAAATGGTAAGAGTTAAGGAATTGAAGATGGAGTTATCAAATCAGACAGAGTTAAAAAATGTGGATGGGTATTATTTGGTTAATAAAATGCTTTAAATGAAGGAAAGATCAATAATAGCCAGGTTCGTGGATTTGCATGTGCCGTTGGATTTATTAGACCTACACTAGATAGAAAGTTATAATAAAAAAGGGGATAAGATTGGGCTAAAAAGAGTACCGGAAATTATTAGAGAAACAAACAGCAGGGTGAAGGCAGCATATCAATTAGAAGATTTCTAACTAATGCGAGAAGTATGAGGTTGTTTTCTCTGACAAAATGATAAAGGAGTTTTTGTAACCTGAATAATGTGTCTGTGGCAATAAATCAAACGAAAGGATTCGTGCCTAAACGTAGCACAAAAAGATAATAAGGTTTAGAGATGTAGAGGGGAAAAAAATGAATTAAGTTCATAGTGCCCATAAAAGAAGAGGGATGAAAAAAGTAGCAGGGGTGATAAAACGGATATAAGCTGTACAAGAAAGAAGTCACGATAAACAGCGGAAATAGAAAATGTGGTTTGATGCGGTGTTATAGCAGATATTATTCAATGAGGGGAGTTAGCAAAAAATTGTTAGCAAAAGTTAAAAGCAAAGAGAGAGAAGGATAATTGCGGAATGAGAATATAATGAATGGTATAATTTGATAAAAAAAGTTGCAACCAAGTATTTAAGAAAGGGGCGTGGGCAGATGTTGGGTAAGAGTAGCAAGAAGTAGATTAAGAGACAAGTGAAAACAAGGTAATGAATCAGGTAAATATATATCAGGTGAAGAAATAAAACAAAATGTGTGACATTTGCGAATAGGAGGTAAAAAAGGGATGAATGAAATGGATGGGAAGGATAAAGAAAATGAATTGAAGATAAAGGAAAGTAACAGGAAAATGTGGCAACGTTTTTAGGGAAAGGTGAATTTGAAGAATAAATTAAGGCAGTAAAGGGGGATAAAAAAAGGAATGTGATAGAATTGAAGAATGAATGTGAAGAATTAAAATTACTATCTGAAATGTATGAAAATAAATATAGACAGGGACGCGGTAAAAAAAACATGTACGAAAGAAGCTGAGCAGCATAAGCTCGATAGTGAATAAAGGACGTTTGGTGAGCACGACCAGACAAGGGCTGGATCGTAAAGACTCTATGTATCTCTCTTAGTTCTCTCTTTCAGCATTGTCCTTTCCCCGTCTTATTTCCCTTTGCCTTTATCCCTTTCTCATTCCCCTTGAATTTTCCTTTTCCCTTTACCCATACAATATAACGTTTTCCTTTCCCCTTTTAATCCGTTCCTCTTCTCAATTTCTCTTTAATATTTCCCCTTTCCCCTTCCACAATTTACGATGGCTTCATTCCCCCGTACTTTTTTACCTTTTTTCATGTTTTGCACGTTCCCCTTTTATTTTTTACTTTTCCCATTTCCGCCCTTTTCTTTTCTTTTTCTCTCCATTTTCTTTAGATATTTAGTAGATTTAGTAGATTAAGAGACAAGTGAAGACAAGGTAATGAATTAGGTAAAGATATATCAGGTGAAGAAATAAAACAGAATGTGTGACATTTGTGAATAGGAGGTAAAAAAGGGATGAATGAAATGGATGGGAAGGATAAAGAAAATGAATTGAAGATAAAGGAAAGTAACAGGAAAATGTGGCAACGTTTTTAGGGGAAGGTGAATTTGAAGAATAAATTAAGGCAGTAAAGGGGGATGAAAAAAGGAATGTGATAGAATTGAAGAATGAATGTGAAGAATTAAAATTACTATCTGAAATGTATGAAAATAAATATAGACAGGGACGCGGTAAAAAAAAAACATGTACGAAAGAAGCTGAGCAGCATAAGCTCGATAGTGAATAATGACTTTTAAAATAATAAGTGACTTTCAACTTTTTAATTTATTGCCTAATTAATCCGGAAATGTTATCAGATTTTTTCCCAAGACACAAGACAGAGTGTTACCTTTACAAATTCGTTTATCACTCTTCATCTGAGTGCTTAAGAAATAATTTTCTTGGTTCCATGAATAATGTATTCAGGAGACACGAAAAGTCCAGTTAGCAAAAATCATTGCCCCACTTCATTTTAAACATTCTATAAAAGCAGTCGCCTCTGACGAAATTCTTCCTTTTAAGCATCAGTCTTGGGTTATCTATCGTTATCTCTACTTGTATTCAGAAACAATGAAGATCGTCACTCTATTATTTGGCTGCGTAGCTTTGCTTGATTTTGAAAGTATGTGTTCCTAACATTATTTTAAAAGTTGTTATTAATCCTAATTTTGTATTTTGCTTGTCTAGGCGCAATTTAACAATCATAATTTAAGTGTTGTAATCTATATGTAGATTTAATGCCGCGTTCTCAGATAAAGATCTTATAACATATGGATATTAAAAGTGAGGAATACCGCGACGGTTAACACTGATTTACAAATAAAATTTTAATTTACAAAATTCGCATAATTAATATTTTTATTTAGTGTTACGTTAACAGATCCAAATCTTGTAACATATGGGAAAAAAATGTCGATTTACCCATTAATGCATGAATAACAAAGAATTTTACAGCAAGCTTAAGGTCCTAGATTTTGATGAAACCGCTGTACATTTTCTTTCCGGCAAACTTTTCCATATGTATAAAGGGTCGTTGGACACGATATAATCATTTAAAAAAATAAAAAACAATTATTTTTATTGTTTTCTGGAATTTTTCATTAAAAAAATACATTTTTCTAGTGCCTTCTTTAGGAAAAGATTGATTCACTGCTCAAAAATGACTCTATTATGCCAAGAATAGCACGAAACGTGTTATTGGGACATAATAGTTTTTTGGTTGCTGATCATCCATTTTCTGTCAGATTTGCGGAATTCAAAATGGCGGATCCAAGATGGTGGACTAAGTTTTGAGAAAATTTTTATTCTTTTATGAAAATTTGTATACAAGGGTTCTTGGTGTCGCTTATTGCGAATTCGCGATCAGATTCACAGAATTCGAAATGGCGGAAACAATATGACGGCCATACTTCCGAGAAATGTTCATTTTTGCGAATATAAGTTTTCCACAAGATTTTTTTGGAGCACGTTTGGTGAGCACGACCAGACAAGGGCTGGATCGTAAAGACTCTATGTATCTCTCTTAGTTCTCTCTTTCAGCATTGTCCTTTCCCCGTCTTATTTCCCTTTGCCTTTATCCCTTTCTCATTCCCCTTGAATTTTCCTTTTCCCTTTACCCATACAATATAACGTTTTCCTTTCCCCTTTTAATCCGTTCCTATTCTCAATTCCTCTTTAATATTTCCCCTTTCCCCTTCTACAATTTACGATGGCTTCATTCCCCCGTAATTTTTTTACCTTTTTTCATGTTTTGCACGTTCCCCTTTTATTTTTTACTTTTCCTATTTCCGCCCTTTTCTTTTCCTTTTCTCTCCATTTTCTTTCTCTTTTCAGCTTTTCCTGTTTCTCACTTTTTCCTCCTCTTTTCCTTTCCCCCGTTTCCTTGAACTATTTCGCTTTCCCCTTTTAACATTTCCTTTTTCATATTTTCCCCGTCCCCTTCAACCCTTCTCTCTTTTCTACATTTCACCCTTTCCCTTTTTCTTTTCCCCTTTCCCCTTACTTATTTTTCCATTACCCCAGTCTCCTTTACCGTTTCCCCTTTCCCTTTTCACACCTTTGCCTTGCCCCTTCCTCTATTCCCACGTTCCCTTTATCCTTGTGCTTTATCCCTTTCTCTTTTCCCATTTATTTGCCTTTTTCCAACTTTTTCTCTCCCTATGCACCCTTTCCGGTGTCTTATTTTCTCCTTCCTTTTTACTTTTCCTTATTCCCTTTTTCCGCGTTCCTTACCCCTTCCCCTTTTAATTTTTCCCTTTCCAACCTTTTCACATTCCCTTTACCCATTTTTCTCATTTTTCAATTTTCCCCTTTCCGTTTTTCCAACAGGGAAAATGAGACAGGGGAAAGGGTGAAAATTGAATGAGGAAAAGAAAAGGGGAAAGAGGGAAATGCAGAAAAGAGAAAAATGATTGAAAGGAATGGGGAAAGGATAAAAGGGGAAAGCTTAAGAGGGAATGGTTAAACGGGAAAGAGAAAAGGAAAAAACGAATGGTAGAAAGGACAAGGGAAGGAAAAAATGAGAAATTGGAAAGGAAGAAAAGGGAAAGGACAAAGGAAAAGGCAAAAAATGGGAAAAATAAATAGAGCACATGGAGAACAGGAAAAAAGTAGAGGGAACGGGGAAATGAAGATAATGGGAAAGGATAAATGGTGTTAAGGGAAAGCGAAAACGCTAAAGAGGAATAGGAGAATAAAAGGGGAAAGGGTTAAAAGGGAAAAACGGAAAAGGGAAAGGAAAACTGTGAAGGGGATTGGGAAAGGAGATAGAAAAATGCAAGGATGATGAGAAAAGGGCCAGGAGAATACATATAAAACCATAAAGAAGTAGGGAATTACGATGTTAAAAAAATTTTATTTGTATATTCATGCAGGAATTTCGCGAATCTGATCACCAATTCGCAATTAGCGGCCCCGAGAAGCCTTGTATACATATTTCCATACAAAAAGGGAAATTTTCTAAAAAAATAGTCCGCCATATTGGATCCGCTATTTTGAATTTTGAAAATCTAATAGGAAATTCGGCACCAGCAAGCCAAAAAACGATTATGTCTTCATTTTAAGGAATAAGGATATTCAGGAAGAGTAAAAAAAGTTAACTGAAACAAC
>NC_046660.1:9500682-9509133 GCF_010883055.1 Belonocnema kinseyi | reverse complement strand
AAACACCCTCTATATTTTGTTAGTAAAAGTTCCAATAACACGTTTCGTGTCATTCTTAGCCTAATACAGTCATTTTGGAGCACTGAATCGATCTTTTACCAAAAATGTCATTTAAATAATGCATTTTTTTACTTAAAATTGCCAGAAAAACAATGAAAAGAATTTTTTTACTTTTTTAAATTATGGGGTAGTGTCAAGCAACTCTTAATACATATGGAAAAATTTTCCCTCATTAATATGAACAGCGGCTTCATCAAAATCTAGGACCTCAAACTTGTTGTAAAAATCTTTGTTATTGAGCCATTAATGCGTTAATACAAATTTTATTTTATCAATGAATATCAATTTTTAAAGAAAATTCTTAATCTGGAGTATTATATTTACAATTGTAATTAAAATTTGAAAATTTGTTTAAATAAATACTTCTATTTATTGCCCCGTTTCCAGATATATGTAAAATTAGTTAACTAGTTACAGAAATATAAGAAATGTCATTTTTAAATGAATAATCATAGTTTTGGCCGGGTTTGCGTCCGTCCATTGCACAAAAGGACATAACCGCCAACTTTCAAAAATTTTCAAAATTTTTCTTTAAAAGTGTGTGTAGACAATTATTTACAGATTAAATTTTTTTTTACTTTTTGTAAACAAGTTTTTTATTGTACCTACTTTGACCAATTTTTCTTTGTGTTGATTTTTTTTCGCGTTTTAGGTTTTTTTACAACTTTTGGTGATAACATAAAATGTCATTTTTATGTAGCATTTAAAGTTTGCATAAACAACGACAATTTCTTAATAGTAATTTTTTTTAACTTTCGTGTAACTTTTTTGCTTTTAATACAACATACGGAAATCGAAAAAGTTGTGGATAACCCAGTTTCATGATTCCTAATTTTTATTATAAATTCAAAAAGTACAGTAAAGCATTTACACATGTGAAGTAACCTTCTATTTAAAATTAACATTGTTATTTAGTAATTCAATTGATCGAAACGAAAACACAAGAATTATTGAAATACCTGAAAAATTTTAGTTTACTTTATTCACTTTTAAAATCATCGTTTTTCTGTTTATCGTGTAACCACATAATTTAGGTGATGGACAATATTAATTTAATAAAAATGTTTAAAATAAAGGAAGTAATGCTAAAGTATAGTCAATGTACCGCTCTAATTTTTTCCCCAATGATTTTAAAGCAAAATTTAACGTTTTTTACTTTTATGATATATGTTCCAAATTCTTTGTGAATTTGTTTCCTATCACAATAATTTAATCAAAAAATCTGCATTAATTTTAATTTTCAATCAGTATTTCAGTTAAATTCAGCAATACATTCGGTCTTACGGTCAATGATAAAGTCAAAATAAAAGCATCCGATAAAAAACATACTTATTACTTTTAAAAAATCCTCGACGTTTCGACCAACACAGCGGGCCTTTTTTAAAAGTCGATATACATATCCATAATTTAATAAAAAATTCTATGAGCGTAAGCTTCGTAATAATTAGTGTCTTAAAAAAGATATTGGTTTGAACAAACTAAAAAAATTTATATTCAAACATACCTGAGTCAAAAAGAAATGTCATATTTTATGAAAAACAAACAGCGTCATTTAAAAAAGTACGTTTCAAAAGAATAAAAACTTCTATTGATTGAAGCGTCAAAGATATTGAAGTTTTGAAATTTATTGAAGTGTTGATATATTTATTAATAAAAATCGATTCCATGATATATCTTTTAACAGTATTATTTTCTCTGGTCAAGATTTTAATATTAGCAAAAGAAAGTCTAGACAAGGAAGAGGATAAATTAAAAATTAAAAGGACAGTAACTGCATTAATTTCAAATCACAATAGACATGATAAATTTAAAAATATAATAATAAAATTACAGAGAACATTATAAATTTAAAAAAAAAACCACAAAGATTTATTATTTGTAAAAGCCGACAAAGGCAATATTATGGTGGCAGCGAATAGGAATGATTATAATTTCACTACAGAAAAAAACAATAATTTATATAAAAATGTAAGAACTAATTTAGTTAGAACAGTCTAAAATAAATGCAATGATACGAGGGTGCTTCAGATATGATCGAGACAAACGCGGTAGATGGCGCGCATGTTTCGAATGTCGTGGCTTGAGTATGTGATAGCTGGGTCCCTTACGAACAGTGTCGCATAATTTTCGTCTGGCGCGCATGTTTCACGCGCGTGCTACGACCATGAGTGAACGTCAAGTGCCGACCGCCGTTGCGCAACGTATTGTCATCCGTTTTTTAGTATCATTCGTTTTTTAGTCTATCATCCACGTACACCTTCAATATCGCAAAGTAACGGCGCGAAAGGTTTCTAAATTCTTGAACTTCGAGCAAAAATTAACGCGGTTGGAAGTTTGTCGCCGCTTGCTGACGCGATACGAGGTGGAGGGGGACGGTATTTTAACGAAAATCTTCACTACAGACGAGACATGGGTACACTATTACACTCCCGAAAGCAAGGTGTCGTCTAAAGTGTGGTGGAAGAAGGAGGAAGGGGCGCCAGTCAAATCGAAGACAACCAGGTCCGCGGATAAGGTTGTGTGTACTGTGTTCTGGGACCGGCGGGGCGTGCAGTACTTCGATTTCCTGCGTACACAACGTACCATAAATTCTGCATATCTCTTTAACTTTCTGAAAACACACGTGAAACCCGCTTATCGCTCGAAACGGAGGAGCATTCCAGCACAAAGTGCGATTCTTCTTCAGGATAACGGGCGCCCTCATACCGCGCGTTTCACGCTCAATACAATATCGGAATTAGGGTGGGAGGTACTGTACCCCCCCCCCCCCTACAGTCCGGATTTATCACCTTTCGACTGCCACATGTTTGGACCACTGAAAGAAGCCCTCGGAGGTCAAAGATCCACACCGATGACGAGGTAGAGGAGTTCTTGCGCTCATGGCTGTCCGAGTTGCCCAATGAATTCTTCGATACCGGCATCAACAAACTTTCTAAAAGGTGGGCAAAATCAGTAACTTGTGAGGGGAAATACCTAGAAAAACTGTACATTTTTGTACATTTTTTCGATAGTAAATGAATGTGTCAGAGTATTTGTCACCATCATATTTGAACCACCCTCTTATTGTTTCCAGATGTGAAAATAAAAGATATATCAATAAATCAGTTGCATGTTGATTGAAAACCGATAGTAGTGTTGCGGCAAGGGCTTATGCACTCCCAAAGGTACACAAACTAGGTCAAACCTGGAGATTAATTGTTTCCACAATTAAATTACCAACTTGCAACCTAGCTAAACACTTATCAAACACTTTAAAACTTATTTCCTGAAAAACTGAGTCGTTTATAAAAAATAGTTGAGACCTCAAACAAAATCTAAATAACATTAGAATACCTCATACTCATTCATCAGTATCGTTAGATGTCGTTTCAATGTTTGATAGTATATCCCTGGATTTAGCTTTAAGATTGTGTAGAAGAAAAATTGAATTTATATAAAAACTAAAGAAAAATATCAAAAAATGAATTTTTAATTGCTGTTAGAACTGTTTTTAATAATATAGTGTTTTCTTTTAAAAATAAATTTTATAAATAGTTATCAGGATGACCAATGGGATCTCCATTATCTCCCATAATTTCAAATTTGGTTATGGAAGATATTAAAAAAAGAGCCTTATCTAGGTTATCATTAAAACTAATTTTATATAAACGTTACGTAAATGACACTTTTACAATCGTTCGAACTAACAAAATTATAGAGCTTTTAAATATATTTAAAAGTATTGATGAAAACATTCAATTTACTCTTGAAAAAGAAATAAACAACATCTTAAGTTTCTTAGATTTGGAAATTCAAGGAATACCTAGAGGGAATTTAATCACGAACTGGTTTAAGAAACCATCTTGGTCAGGTTGTTACTTAAATTATGAATCCCACCATTTTTTCAGTCAAAAAATAGGGTTAATTAAATTTTTAGTGGACAGTTGCATAAAACTAAGTGATGTAAAATATAGAAAAGATAATTTGGACCAATTAAAAACTACCTTACAATTAAACAATTATTTCTTGCTGTTAATTGAAAATTTCATAAAAGAACGTATTAATGAAATATACAACACTTCCATTATAGAAAAGAAGAAACAGGAATGGTTAGAAAATTACAAAAAAACTGATCTAAAAATTACCTTTTTGATTTTGATTTTCCTAATATTGAAATCTTGACCAAAGAAAATAATACTTTTAGAAGACGTATCATTGAATCAATTTTTATTAATAAATATATCAACACTTCAATAAATTTAAAAACTGAAATATTAATAATAGACCAAATTTGTCAAAGCATTATGCATTAACCTGTTCCCTTACAATTGTTTTGTATATTTGTAATTTTAATTGTTCAGAATTGTGGAGTTTTTTGTTTTAATTTTGAAAAAATGCTTAAACAACCCTTAAAATAATTTCAAACAATTTTCCCTCTGGAATATTTTTCCCACATTTATGTAGAACTGATTTCCGAACCGGATTTTTGTATTAAAAAGGCAACTGAAATCTTTTGGGACAAAATTTAACCTTTTTCTTTTAAATTCATCTTTTTAATTTGAAAAGTCAAATTTTGCAGTAAAATTTTTATTTTACTTGGACAAAAGTGCAACTGTTTGATTGATAATATAATAATATTGTTCACAAGTCATACTTTTTGGATAAAAATTGAACTATTATTGCAAAAAATTAACTTATTGTTGACAATTTTTATGTTGTTGTTGAAAATTTAACTGGAATTTTCTTTAGATGAAAATTGAACTTTTTTTTTATTTTTAATTTTTCAATCTGTTTCAAAAGAGATTTTATCTATCCTAAATAAAAATGCAACGGTTAATTTTGAAAATTTAACTTTCTTTTCAAACATTTTATTTTTTATTTTAAAATTCACCTGCTTTAGCAGAAATTACATCTTTCTGGGATACAAATTCAACTATTTGTTTGAAAATTCAACAATTTTCTTCAAAAACCATACTTTTTGATAGAAAGTTTTACTATCTTGCTATCTTAAGAACATTTTTTTTTAAATTAAAAATTCATCTGCTTAAATGTAATTTATTCTTTCTTGGATGAAATCAAACTGCTTCGTCGAAAATGTAACTATTTTGTTAAAAAGTCGTAGTTTTTGGTAGAAGATTCAATTTTTTTGTTGAGAATATAACTATTTCGTAGAAAATTTATTTTTTGTTTGAAATTTATAGTTTGGTATCGAAAAATGAATTACAATCAGTTTTGGATGAAAGCGCAACTTTAGAAAAGACGTTTCTTTCTGTTTAAGCACAAATTTCATCTTCCTTGGATTAAAGTGCAACTATTTGGTGGATAATTTAACCAAATTTTTTTTTAATTAGTTTTTTTTTGTATTAGATAAATTTTAATCTTCTTTGATTTGTAGTAAAATTTAAAAAATGTTTAAAAACCTGGAATTTCTGCATAATTTTCGTCTCCAAACCTAAAAACCTCAAACTAAAAAGCCTCAAACCTACAAACTGACAAACCTCAAACCCACAAACACTAAACCAACAAGCCCCTAACACACAAGCTCCACATAAACAACCAAAAAATCCAAATACACAAGCTCCATATTCATAAACCTACAAACCCCAAACCTACAAAACCCAAAACCCACAAACCCTAAACCCACAAACCTTATACTCACAAACCTCAAACCCACTAACTTCAATTCTAAAAACTTAAATACCTCACATCTTATAATACTAATTTAGAAATTGGTATATTTTCGGATTGGTGAGTTTAGGGCTTCTTAGTTGCATGTTTGTGGGTTTATGGGTTTAGGGCTCACGGGTTTGTGACTGTTGGTTTGGATATAGAGCTTGTGGGTTTCGAGTTTGTGGGTTTGGGGTTCGTAGTTTTGTGGATAGGAAGCTTGTGTATTTGGGATTTGTGGGTTTGGGGCTTGTTAGTTTGCGAGTTTCGGGCTTGTTGATGTGGGGTTCAATTATTCAATTGGAAATTAATTCTCTTCAATTCAAAATTTAACCACTTGGGTACAAGTTAAACTTCTAAAATTAATTGAAATCGTAACTTTTCTATTGTTTTAAAGGTTTATCTAATTTTAAGTGCATTTTTTTCACTCAGAATGCAATACTTTCGGGTAAAATTAATTTTCTGCTAAGAAGTCATATGTTTTGTTTAAAAATTCAATTTTTTAAAGAAAATGTCATTTTTTGGCCCTAAGTTTTAACAATTTAGATAAATTTTTATTTATTTCTGGAGGGAAAAATCTTTACTTAAAAAAAAAAATAATTTTCTGCAAAAATGATGCATGTTTACCCAAAAAAATGAAATTTTAAAGTAGAAAATTATTTACGAAACGAAAAAGGCGAATTTTTGACTAAAATAGATCAATTTGAAAAAAATTAAATGGGTACATTTTCTGTTCAAAAATTAATTTAAAACAAAAAAAAAAGTATTTTCAACTTCACAGAAATATTTCTAAACAAGGAAATAAGTCTTCAATAAATTTTGCTTAACAATGCAGTTTAGCATTTAGCCAAGTGGTTGAATTTTCAATTAAACAAAGATTAATTTTCAACAAAATTATTGAACTTTCAACTATTTTTCTCCAGAAAATATTTAAGTTCTTTTTTCAACATTCAAGAAATATTTCATTTCTGCCAAAGCAGGTGAATTTTAAAATCAAGAAAACAAACTCTCCAAAAAAGTATTGAATTTTTAACCGAAAACTTACATTGTCATTCAAGAAAGATAAAACTTCTCCTGAAACAGATGATTTAAACAAAAAAGCCCTTAGGAAAATAGTTAAATTTCCATCCAAAGAATATTTCAGTTCACTTTCTAACGCCGAAATAAGAAGAGTAAAAAACTTGCTACCAAAATAGATGTATAAAAACAACAAAAATATTAAATTTTCAAACAAGGATAATCTTTTGAAGAAATCTTGCGAATATTCAAAAGTCTAGGATAAAAATATTTTACTTTTAAAGTTTTCAACTTTTTTTATTTTTGAAATTATATTCCTAAAATATTTAGGTTCGTGATTCTTCAATTCAAAATATGATTTTTCAATCTAAAACAATTTAAATTAGAAATAATGCAGTTGCAACTCATTTCTGATAAAATTGTCCATTCAAAGAAAATTTTACAGTAGAAGCACGATTATCCGAGAGAATGTGGGGAGGAAAATACCTCGGATAAGCGAAAACTCGGATAATACGGAAGAAGTACAAAATTCGGAACAGATATATATATATTTTTTATATATTTTAAATAGAAAAATAAATATAAAAATTTAGCAAATAAAAGTAAACAATTTGCGAATGTGGATTTATCTTTATGTTACAAAGCACCGTAACTTACGCGGCTCCAGGAAGTCGGTAATAGAACACTGTTTCTATCTGCTAAATCGTTTTTTAGCTGCAATATTGCCTCTGATAACGCAGAGCCACGGATATTTGAAGTCCGGATAATCGAGGTTCTTCTGTGATCTGAAATTTTTTAATTGGTAACATTTTCAATTATAAATAATATAATTTTAATTTTTAGAATTTTGAATGCTCGAATTTTCAAAGTTGTATTCGGAAAATATTTCAGATTTAACGTTTTGAATTTTTCCTATTTTTGAAATTTTCTTATAATCTTAAATCATTGAAATTTACGATTCTTGTATTTGAAATAAAATTGTTTCATTTCATAAGCTTAACATTATACATGATACAATCCAATTTTTTAAATTCAATCGAAAAGTGTACGATTTGGAATGCTTACAATCAGATAAAATACCATTTGGAAAACTTGTTTTTAAATCTTTTCCACAAGAGGCGCTACGAACAATGCCAACTAACTAAATCCGAATCTATGCGTCCAAATTTTCCAAATGCAGCATGGGAGTGGGGTATCCTTATTTTACTTTGTGCTCCTACGTTTAAGAACTTTTCTTAGAATTTTTTACTCCATAGATTGTATAGAATTCGTCAAATAACATGAAAGGGTGTACGTAAGACGGTTGGCAGGAGAACAAAAGAAGTGACAAAAGAGTAGTGCAAAGTCGAAGTAGGTTATAGTCAACCTTATGATTTTTCTCATGGGTGAGCTCACCGAAAATATATCCAAAAATATAAATTTAAGATAAATATCCGGTTTATTTTATTATTAGATTTAGTAATTTGATGGGTGAGCTCACGCCTGCTCAGCCCACACGGCTCCGATGCCCCTGGTTGCGGAGATAAAAAATCGGGAAGGATGAGTAAAGAAGGGTGAAGGGAAATATTAAACTACGAGGGTAGTTCAATAAGTCCTTAGAATGACCAACAGATGGCGCGCGAATCTCTCCAAATCATCTGTTTTCAGTCAGCACCACTGCCGACTAGATATATGGTGCAGTCACAGTCCACATCTTCTGAGTTTACGTGTTTTTATAACCAATTGAAA
>NC_046660.1:9456582-9500582 GCF_010883055.1 Belonocnema kinseyi | reverse complement strand
GCTCGGTGGACAGAGATTTCCAGACAACGAAGACGTCATTGCCTCTGCAAGTGCTTATTTTGAGGAACTTCCGAAAACGCACTTTTCTGAAGGATTAAAAAATATTCTGATCAACAGTTACTTTTCTAGTCTACGAAAATGTCATATAGATCTTATTTACAGAAGTCGCTGCCTGGAGTAGTAATGTTGTGGCTCGTCGTAGTAGAGATAATGCTGCATCACAACATAGTCAACCAGGTAAAGCTAATGTTTGATCGTGTTGCCTTAGTGTTCACGTTCTGACTAACAGTTATTTTCGCACTGTACAACAATTTCCTAAATCTATTATCCACAGGAGCCGTTGTTAGGAATATTGATTTCGAAAATCACTCGCTAGGTAATCCTAATTATCTATCCCGCTGCCCAAGTGCTTACCTTTTGAATAACAGGTATTTTTACAATGTACTCAAATTTAATATTTCACTTTCTGCAGATATCCAAGCTTGGTTGGAACAAGGTCATACTCATGTTCCTCAAACTGAAGATTATAGTGCTAGCCATCCAGGAAACATGATATATATAACAAGAGTGGTAAATCGCGAGCCCGTATTTTTAAATAAGCTAGAAGGTGTTCTCGTACCAGATGCAAATATTATAAATTGCAATGGTCCATATGGATACGATTATGTTGATTTTATAGACAGCCATCGTTTATATGCATGTCTTTATCCAAATATGTTTCATCAAAGGGAAATAGAAATAGTGCACCTTGGTGAGATTCCAGTATACCTCGCTACTGTATTCAGTCCAGGCAGGCCTGATTTGGAAGCCGATCTTGCGCCTCGCAGTTCAAGGTCAGCACTCGACTCTCATGGACGCCTATATCATGGTGAACATGCAACTCGTATGCTACATTTGGCATCATATGGGCATGTTCGTTACATAAAATACAATGCAGTTCATCCACGTCTATCAATTGATGTTGAGGGAAACTTATATAATTTCCCTGCAACATTGCCAACATCTTGAATCGAATCGAAGAGATCGATTCCCTGAAATAGGCTAGGTCAAAGAATCGCTTTGGCAGGAATAGATCTAAAAATCGTTAAAATTCCATAAATGAATTATTGGCGAAAGGCTTGTTGTACCAATGACAATAACTTTGTCAAGGGCAAGGTTGTGAAGAAAATATCAGATTAGATTAGAACAGAAAACACTTTATTAATTTTATTAGAAACAGACAGAACAAACCCATCTATCTGCCCGCGGAGTGGCAGTAAAATAGCACTTTATTGTACTTCGACAAGCGGCACGTGAAGTGACAGCAAGTAGGAAGAAGTAAGTGAGATGTGAAAAAAGTGAAAGGAAGGAGGGAGAATTCATTTTAAAACAGGGTTAAACTACGAAGTGGATTTTGCACTTATAACGTCACCCCACTTTTTATATTTTGATATAGAATTCATCTTAATCAAAATTAGTGCATAAATTGAAAAAAGTATTTAAACAATTTCAATTAATTTTTGTTTTGAAATTTTATTATTTGATAAACAATTTCATTAAATGAAAAATCTTTTTGCTTAATATTTTAACTATTTTGTTGAAAATTCGTCTTTTTTGTTAGAACATTGATCTTTTTAGTCATAAATTTCAATATCTTTTATCAAAAATGCAACTACCACGTTAAAATATTTGTCATTTTTTAAGGGAAAACATTATTTGATTGACAAATCATCACTTTTGAAAGAAATTTTAACTGGTTTAGTTACCAGTGGAACTATTTGGGTGAAAATTCACAAATTTTTGTAATTACTTTACTTGAATGAATTTAATTCATTTTTTGTTTTTTGATTTAAGAGACTTTAAATGTTTGAAAAAAATGCGGGTTCTTCAAATTCGTATATCTAGGGATTTCAGAATTTCTGTAAAAGTAACAAAACATTGCCTTTAAATCTTACAAATTCTTCTTTATTTAATTAAAGAAAAAACCTGTTTGCTACATTTTTTAAAATCTAAATTTTATCTATCATTTTTTTAATCCAAAGAAATTGTCTTTTTCTCTTGAAAATTTCGATAAAATTTAAAAGCTTCTTTTTTGTTGCAATTTTTTCAAATCTGCAGAAGATTGATAAGATTTTTGAAACTTGTTGAAACTTTGAAAATTCCAAAATGTCTTGAACATGAAAAAACATTCATTTGAATCTTTTAAACAATTTCACAGAAATATTAAAGTTTGGCTTCAAAGTGTTAAGAACATGATTATTATGTTATATTTCGTTATCTCAAAGAACAAAATGTTTTTACAAATTCCTGGTTCGAAAATAAAACGTATGAATTATTTAAACACCTGATCAATTTCATCTTACTTTATTCAGTTTTCAAATAATCTCTTTTCTGCTCGTCATATAACACAGAATTGTAGTGATTAACAATATTATTTCAATCAAAATGTTCAAAATCAGGGAAATCAGGAGAAGTAGATTCAAGGTGGCGCTTTACATTTTGTCGCAATGATTTTAAATGAACTCTTTAAATCAATTTAACAAATTTTTCTTTCAGTAAATATGTTACAATTTTATAGTTAGTTAATTTTCGACATTAATAGTTTAATCAAAAAACCTCATGTAATTTGTATTGTTAGAAAATATCGATTTACTTACTTGTATGACAGCACAAAAATTCACCACTCTAGTTTAGTGTAGCAAGAGTCATGTATTACCGCGCTTATATCCAGTTTTCAGTTCTATTTCATCCTTTGCGACTTACAGTAGATTCGTTTGAATTAAGAATAGTCGCGCTGACAGAACTTCAGTGCGTCTTTAACAAAAAGAGACGTTAAGTTTATTTTTACCCCTTCACATTCTGGCGATCCGGTCAAGATAGTGCTTCCACTATACATCGAAAGAAGCTTATTATTGTGAAGAAACTTGAAAGTTGGAATTCTAGGAAAATCATAGAGAAAATTTATTCGGCATTTTCTACGGAAATCCGGAAAGTCAAAACGGAAGATTCCTGCGGAATTCTCAAGAAGAATTCCAGGCTTTTCTACAGATATCTAGTTAAAAACGAAAAGCCGGAAACTTGAATTAAAAATAGTCAATCTTGAAGCTGACATCGCAGTGTCTAGCACATAAAGCTCGCGACGATAGACACGCTTATGGTGCTCCCTGCCTCTGTGTTTCTCAAGAAACCAAAAAACTTACTTTGAATTAACCTTGCGTGTACTCGTTGTAGCATGACTGCGCAAGTGCAAGGTTTAAACGCGAAGAATCTGTCAAGAAAAATTATGCAAACTGGAATTCGACATTTCTCGGGTAAATAAAATTGAAAATGATACTACTGATACTGACTCCGACTTAACTGACATACTTAAAAACAGATCCCTGAAACCCTTAAAATTACGGAAACAGGCTCCACCTCGCAGTCGCTTGAACAAGACTTATCCAGTATTTTATTCGAGCTACCCTACATCAAGGTAGAAATGTCAACACTAGATAAAAGAACCCGAGAACCGGCTACAAGAAGTCTTAGTTGTAATCTGCGAGTTACAGAAACTCCCTAAATATAGGGAACAGAAATATTTCCCTGGCAATCCTTCGAAAAGTAAGCATTGTAAGGGAGATATCCTAAAGCGCAGGCTCCAAGAAACTCCCACGCAACCGAGATTTGCGTTACCCAGAGAGGGAGAGTCGGGGCCAGGATATAAAAAGCGCTGCAGGACTCGAGAAGGGCCTGCTTGATCTTGCAGCTGATAAGCGAAGATCGAAAGGGGTGACCTTGAACGGAGATCTGGAGGACTGTTTTCCTCCTTACCCTGCCTTCCAACTATCCCCTTTTTTGAAAAAAAGAGTGTCTCATAAAATTTCTTTGAGTATTTTTCTTATGGAAATATCCTAAGTCCTCTGACTTTAGTGCATACTCCTATTATAGTACAGAGCTAAAGAAGACTCTTCCTTATTTCTGTCTAAAAGAGTATATGCTAAGATTTTCACGCTCATTCGAAGTCTAATACGAAATCGAGAAATTCTTTCTTACGAGAATCACCGTAGCAATCTTTGAGAATCTTTTCGTGGCAAATAGCCCCATAATAAAATTTCAAATTTATCTGCCTGAAGCCTGACCTATTATATAAACTAGTTTAAAGCTAGCACTCATTCATTTCCTCTCAAATTTCCGAGAAACGTCGAGGACTCCTTGGCTCTTGGTCTACGTTATTCGAGGGAAAACGCTTTCACCATCTGGCAATCACCCTTGATATCCAGGAGCAACAGGGAGACTGTTTTCTCTCTGCCTGGTCGGTGGGTATCAACCTGTGAAAATTAGAGAAGCTCAGAACTAGTCATAAAAGTTAAAAGGGACTCGAGTTCCCAAATTCTAGAATAATTTATAGCCTTAAGGATAATCTTCCCATTTCTCTCTCTCTCTCTTACGGTCAGATCGCCGGCCGAGTAAATAACCGGCGCAAGTGTCAAGGCGCGTGCGCCGCACGCACCCCCTTGCGTTAGGCACCTTTCATACTATCTGAGTAACACGTCGTTAGCCTAAATACGGCGATTACTTAATCTTGAATAAACATAAAGATTATGAACTATTACTACCTCTATTAAAAAGGAGCCACAAGACTTAAGATACCGATCATAGACTTTGTCGACTTTAAATTTAAAGATTAAATTAACATTTTTCTATATTATTACCTACGTGTGTTTTATATTTTTTGCTTATTGAATAATACATGTTTAAGTAACTTTGAGTTTTGTATTCGAAATTATCCTTAGACTATTGTTTAGCATTCCAAAATGTATGGGTAGTTTAGCACAGGCCTTATTAAATATAGAATAATTGTGTAGGTCAGAAAAACCTTAGTGTTTCTCAATGCAAATTACCCTTCCTTTTTATTTTTCACGTTAAACAAATTGAAAGTTTAGCACAAGTTAGCTTAGCACAAAAGTTGCGGGTTACATAGTGATTGTCGAGAAAATAGGGCTCAAACCCAAAGTCGAAACATAAGGAACAGTCCGAGTATGCGTCAGATTATGACAAGCAGCGGAAAGATACCACACAGTCGATACAGCGGGAAAACTTCCACTCAAGAAAAATAAGTATCCAAAAGTTTCTGGTGTAAGCACGTCCGGCCAGGCACGTGAAACCTCAGTAATCCTGGCAGCAGTGCTATCACCAGTATGGGCAAAAGCTTTATCGCCAGTAGCTCCACATAGACTCTCGTTTAAGTATAGAGCTGCGAGTAGATATGCGACCAGCGGGGTCGTGGATCTATCGCTAAACATAGAACCGCCCATGGCGAAACATCGGTCCATTAGATTTTATATTTAGCGGAAAAAATCACGGGAAATGCAGAACGCGCTATTAGACACAAAGAAATCAACTCTTACGATTATATATGCGACACGCTACGTCAATATTTATTACAAGTAGTTTCGGTCGTAGTGCTACTCTCTAAATTAAAAAGTTGCAAACAGGGTTGAACGGAAACTATACAAAATTTCAATTTAAGATTTCATCAAAATTTCAAAGAACTTGAATATGCTGTGCTCAGCGAGCATACTAGTCCGTTGAAACGAAAGGTAGCAATTAGATTTGAAGATTAGCAGTGCACTAAGAGGTGTTTTCTGAACACGAGACGCGAATTAGGGTTACAGGTTGAAGCTCAAATGCCATTCCAGCTCAAAAAAGAAACACAAAATTATGCTGTTGAGACGGAAATGTTGTTTAAGGAAGCGCGACCGGTGCGAATAACACCCCATAACTTCCGACCGCCCATGAGGATACAATCCAATCTACTATCACGATCATTTGTACCAAAGCCAGATAATTCTAAACCATTTAATCCACCCCAGTTTAAGCGGAATCAGCTTACTCGAACAGTCTCTGGTAAGCGTCATAAGCGCGTAAAGGCCGGGCATTTCATGAGCCAATGTCCGAATTACACGCCGGAAAATTTTCCACAAGGTGTCTTCCCGAACCAACCACCACAGGCAGTTCAGAATGCCCGGAAAAAAGAGCAACTCTATTCACACGGAGCGAAAATGAGCCAAGAATAAGTCGGTGAGCCACTTTAATACATAGATGCAGCCGAGTATCTGCCACATACGGAAGACTGCAGTCAATTTGGTAAAGAAGATCAAACAGAACTGATTACCAATAATAAATCGACTCTAAGGCAGGAATGAACCTGATGAAAGAAAGCATGCTGACGAAGGACAGCAAGAATTTTCTAATTAAAAAATAATTTTATAATGGGAAGCGTCCGGCATGAGTTCCAAACGGCAACCTATTATAATTACCTTAATGAAAAACATTTGTTTTGTATTGTTCCAAATGACTTACCGTTACGGGAAGACAGTATTATAGGAATACAATTTTTCAGAGAGAATGATAGATACGCGATAACAGCTACATTTTTATTGCTAGAAAAATACAAACTACCTCTTCATGACGACAGAATCTGTGCCGATGTAAATTCCATGGAAATTAATTGCGTCCAGACGAAGCTACTCGATGAAGCTGAGGTCTGGATAACTTTACGATGAAATTTTTAATAATAATGAAATCTCCGAGAAAGAAATTCGCGAAACTAAGCCTGACAAGTATCCAAGAATAGACAGGCAGTTTGTGGAAGAGAACGTAGCCGACCTATTAAAACAAGAAATAGTGGGACACTCCAACTCCCCTTTTAACTCTCTTATATGGATAGTAACCAAAAAGGGTGACAAAATAAGATTGGTGGTAGATTAGCTAAAAATAAACGAGGACTCTGCTTTGGATACAAAGTCGTTCTTTAGTCTGCATAAATATAACATCAATATTAAAGCACTGTCAGTTATGTACATTCTATTCTTTGGTTCTGCAAAAGAGGATCATGGAGTGATTTATTGTCTCAGTCGTTTTCAAGAAATATCATTCCGTATCGTGAAATTGCAAAAGCACGTCAACTTTCTTCAATTATAGCGAAAAGTATACATTTTTCAGAAACTTTTCGAAATGTATGTACTTCTGTTCGGAATTTATTTGTGTAATAAAAAATAATGTTGGGTTAGTTCATCCAAATAAAACAACATTGGGGTGATTCAATTGTGTATAAATTTGTTAGAAAATTTGCAATAATCAAAGTATGTCAAATTTAACCTATTAATAATGAAACCAAAATTTTATTTTTATTTTAAACAATTTAAACTAAAAAAATGTATATTAAAAAATATATATTTACCTTAAATAAGTAACAACTTAAATAAGTATTTACATAATTGTCAAAAGTTCTTTTTAATTGTGTAGATTTTTTATTCATGCTAAAGATATTTTGAGGTCTCTTTAAATAAAAATTGATAAAGTTGAACTAATTACAGGTAAAAATTTGCAGATTCGATTAGCCAAAAGTGAGAAAAATAAACCAGATATTTCCTGGTTAAATATTGGAGATCAAACAATTACTTGGCACAAAGAAATAAATTTGCTTATCACTCGCAAAAAAAACTGGTCTAGCTTTCCCAGCTAAGTATTTAGCTGGATTTCGTCTTCTAAGAAAATATATTTGTGTCACCTACATTTCTCGCTGTTTTCTCTAAATTTGCATTTAGAAGTTATGTAGGTAAATAAGCTAGATAATTTCTAGATGGAAAAATTAGATAAAACAGCTAGAAATCTATGCGACGCAGCTGTACTTTCTTAGAAGACGAAATCCAGCTAAACGGTTAGCTGGGACAGCTTTTTTAGTGTATTTCGTGCATAGCGTGAATTCTTTGAATTCCGTAAATTCCATGAATTCCAGTAATTCCGTATATTCCATGAATTCCGTGAATTTCATGAATTCTATGAAATCCGTGAATGCCGGGCGTTTAATGAATTCCTTTAATTCAGTCAATTCTGTCAATTCAACGAATTAAAAAGTTTTGGCTGTTCTAATTATTCGTTTTGACAGGTACCGAGATATCCAGCTCAAATCTTCATCTTCTCATCAACAATTACTTTTCTTGTCTAACAAAATGTCATATATTTCTCGTTTATAGAAGTCGCTGCTAGGCGTCAAGAATGCGTGCCTAATAGCAGTGGAAATAATGCTGCAATTCAAATCTTCCCACCAGGTAATCCTAATACTCTATCTCGTTGCCTTAATGCTCACCTTCTGATTAACAGGTATTTTTCCACGGTACGAAAATTTCCTGATTCTTTTTTCCACAGAAGCCGCTGCTAGGAATAATGATAGAGAAGATCTCCCACTAGGTGATCCTAATTATCCATTTCGCTTCCAAAGTGCTTACCTTTTGACTAACAATTATTTTGAAAGTCTACTCAAATTTCATATTTCACTTTTGCAGTTGTCCCTCCTTGGAATGAACATCGTCATACTCATGTTGCTCAAAGGGGAAATAATAATGCTAACCATCCAGGAAACTTTATATCTATAAAAAGAGTAGTAAATCGCGAGATTGTAATTTCGCATTTTCTAGAAGGAGTACTCGTACCAGATGTAAGTATCGAAAATTGCGGTGGTCCACATGGATACGCTGTTGTGGATTTTCCAGGCAACGATCGTTTATTTGCATGCCTCTACCCTAATGAGGCCCATCAAACGAATTCAGAAATCATTCAAGCGAGTGAGGTTCCAGTATACCTTGCTACTGTAGACAGTGTAGGCAGGCCAACATTGCAAGCCGATCTTGCGCCTCGCAATCAAAGGGTAGCACTCAACACTCTTCAAGTCCTATATCATGGTGAACAGGCAACTCGTAGACTACTTTCCGCACCATTCGGGCACGTTCGTTACATTAAGTCCAATCGATATCATCCAGAGCAATCTATTTATGTTGATGGAGGCTTATATAATTTTGCTTCACCATCGCGAACATCTTGAATCAAACTAAAAATATCGATTTCCTAATATACCTAATATATCCTTGAAACATTGCCAACATCTTGAATCAATTCGAAGAGATCCATTCCCTAAAACATTCCAGCTCAAAGAATTGATTTAGCAGGAGGCGATCCAAAAATTGTAGAAATTTCAATTAATTAATTATTAATTTAAAAAATTAATTATTATTATTTTTTTAAATAATAAATGTAACAATTATACGTTTTAATTTAAAAATAATATTCAATAAAAAACTTAATTTCTAGAAAACCTTATATTTTTCCTAACACCCACCCTTTTTATGAATTATTCAAAGACAAGGTACTTTCTTAAGTATAAGGTTGTGCAAATAGTGTTCGAATTACAAGGGAAGTAGTTGTAACATTTATTCAAGGTGAATCTGTAATTTATGTCTGGGGGCTTGTTATCCACAACAGACGAATTTTTATGAAAATTGTTTAACTTCACATAAACGGAATAAGAGATCGAAAGAAAAAGCTCTTTTTTTAGAAATACACGCTATATAAAACTAGGTGTAACATTTATGATACCAGTAATCTTGAAGAAATCTGTATTATCATCAGAGTTTGTTAGTTCCGATTAGTGAAAAAATTATTTGGATGTCTGTCAGGTTATTTTAGGCCCATTCAGAAAATAGTCAGAATATTTTTTTAAACTTTAGGATCCCATTTCCCCTGCGTTATGCTTTTTCTATTGTCCGTTACATAAAGAATGATACTTGGACAGAACACCCCCTTCCCCAACGTGTCATTTTTACATTCTCATTCATGAGAGTGTAATGTAATCATACAAATTTTCGATCTCTTGTTTTTAACGGATCTTTACGTTTCGGCCTTCACAGAATCCGAAATCATAAAATTTCATTCGTATCTGTCTGTATGTCTGTATGTCTGTATGTATGGTTACCTGAATGTTGTAGCCACGTTAACTTTTGAACGATTTGTCCAATCAAGACAGCCTTTGATACATTTCTTAACTTTCCCAAAATAATGGCTAAGTTCGCCAAGCAGATATTTCCAACCAAAATTTAAAAATTTGAAGCATTTTCAAAATTTGAAAAAAAAATGTTTCAAACTTTAAATTTTTTGTTAACGTTTCTTGTAAATAGGTGGGAGATTTACCAATTATCTAAATAAAATTTTTAATTTTGATGGAAATTAGAAAAGTTTTGTACTTTGGGAAATTTTTTAAATGTTTAGAAAAATGAAAAATAAATATTTTTCTAAAAGATTAGAGAATTTCATTTAAATTCATTACTAGATATCAAATATATTTAGAAACTATGTCAGTTAAATTTTTCGATCAAACAAAAATTCAAAAAGTTTGAGTTGTTTCAAAATTTGAATAAAAATTTGTTATGAGCTTTAGATATTTTTCTCAAATTTTCTGATACACGTCAAAAAGATTCGCAAATTATCCTTATGACGTTTTTAAATTTGATAAAACTTCAAAAAGTTATATTCTTTTTAACATTTTGAAAATTTTCAAAAAAAGGAAAAACAAATTTTTTAATACGTTAGGGAATTTCAATCCAAATTTCTACTAGATGTAAAATAAATTTTTTTGAAGCTATTATTATAAAATTTTTTAATTAGACAAAATTTAAAAAAAAATGAAAATTCACTTAATGTGTAAGCATTAAACGTACGAAAAAGAGCGCGAGAGCGTACCCTCGAAGCGGGCCTATTTTTCTCTTTGAATTGGCCCTTTTAGACATAATTTGATTTTTTTTTAAATTTTACTCTATTCAATTTTCAAATAATAGATTTTTGCTCGTCATGTACCCAGAGCGATTCTGTGATTGGCAATATTATTTCAATCGAAATTTTCAAAATTAAGGAAACCCTGAAAAGTAGAGTCAAAGTAATGCTTTACATTTTTTCCAATGATTTTCAATTAATCCTTACATTAAATTTAGCGACTTTTTCTGTTAGAATACACGTTACGTTATGAAAAAAGGAAAAAAAACAATTAACCTATTGAAAAGCTCTTCAAGATAATCATTAAATTTCTTTGATGTACTGGAAATATAAATAGGTTCAAATTTTAACCACGCAAAATACAGTAAAAAAATTTTTTTTAAACTCATTTCGCTGCCAAATATGCAAGAAACAATACATAAATAAAAGGTGTTTACAAAAAAAGAGCTTCACATTTTGTCTAAATAATTTTTTAATATAATACGTATTTTTTGTTTTACTCGTGAAAAATAATATTAAAAATTAAAATATTTATTTGAACAATAATATAATTTATTACATTTTTTAAAATTAATTAATTAATTAAAAATATTACTTCTTTGGTTCAAAATTATTATTTTCTCATTGAAAATTGACTTCGAATTATGGATATAAGCATTTTATTTGATGTAGGAAATTTGTCTTCGTTTGGCAGAAAATTCATCTTCTGGCATGAAAATTCAACTATTTAGTTAACATTTTTTTATTTATGGTTCATCATTACAGTTGAAAGTTAATTTCTTTAGTTAATAAAAAGTTAAAAAATTTCATTTAGAATTCATCCTTATGTTGAAAATAAGCTTATATTGTTTAAAAATCGTCTTTTTTAAAATAGAAAATTCAATGATTTGAGTAGAAAATGCATATATTTTGTTTAAATTTTAATTTTTTTTATAAATTAAAATACCTAATTATTAATTGTCTTAAAGATTGGGGAAAATATATTGTTCATTATTGTGTACAAAAATAATGGCTCGCCGTGTCCAAAAATGTTACGAGAGCAGCTTTTAACAAAATAGTTTAAATTTCGAGCCAAGAGATGAATTTTCAACTGAAAATATTAATTTAAAAAAAAAATAAAAACGATTTCTTCGTTAACTTAATTAGCCTGGTTTTTCAAACAAAATAGTTAAATTATCAATCAGATAAGAATATATTTCAACCAAAAATGGGCATTTTACTGTTTAAGAAATTGCTATTTCTAATAAAACAGATGAATTTTAAAATCAAAAGGATAAATTTTCAAAAATGAGTTGAATTTTTATTTTAAAAAGATTTCAGTTATCTTTTCACGTTTAAAATCTGAAATTTTAAACCGAAATAATATTCTATGAAAAAATTGAATTTTAAAGTGAAAAAATACGATTTTTTGTAACAAAAAAGGATGAATTTTTAAGAAAATATTAGAATTATCTACCAAATAGTTGTATTCTTATACAGAAAAGATGAAATTTGTTAAAAAACAAATCAATTTCTCATAAAAAAGTATTCTTTTGCAAAGTTTAACCTTAATCCAGAAAAAATTACAGTTCATTTTTCAACAAAAAAATTTAAATTTTAAACAAAAAGTAAATTTTCCATAAAGTCGTTTAATTTGAAAAAAGCTATATAATTTATAAATAAAGTATGAATTTGTAATAAAATAGTTTAATTTTATTCCTAACCTTTGCATTTTTATCCAAGGAATCTGAATTTTCAAAACAATAGTTGTATTTTTACCCCAAAAAATGCAATTTCTGCTAAAAATATGAATTTTAAAAATCAAAAAGACAAACTTTTGAAAAAAGTTTGCATTTTTCACAAGACAGTTGAATTTTAATTCAAGAAAAATGAAATTTTTTTTCTAAAATAGATTTTAAACAAAAAGTATGAGTTTTTAAAAAGATCTGAAGGGTTCATGATATGTAAATAAAGTCTAATCCTTCAGGTAGTTCTTGTTCCGGAATGGTAGCTTTAAAGAAAATCCGCAAGGGCGCGTCGTGCCGCCTCTCGCGCAACAGAAATGATGATTGCTGCGTTCCAGCTGAAGTTGTTTTTTTAAAATTAATATTCCACAAATTTTGGGAAATTTTAGTTACATAAATGTAAGCGTTTTTACACTTAGGTTCGGAAAAATTCCCGAAAGTTTAGTTAGTATTACACAAAATCGCAGGTAATTTTCCCTATTAAATCCTGGAGAACATTCACTACTTTTTTCTTAATATTTGAGACGGATGTTTGGGAAATTTTTCCTACTAAACTTTGGGAAAAATTCGCCAAAATGTGTGGAAATTAGCGTCAACACAATTTTTGGGGAAATTATCCAAGAAATTTTTTGCAGTGGAATTACTTCGGAACATTTGTATTAGGATATTACCCCTACTAGTACCCGATCAGGCCCGACTAGGAAAAGTCGGGTCACCTGACTAGCCCCCGACTAATCTACCGTGACGCTACTGATCGGGGGCTAGTCAGATGACCCGGCTTTAAGTGGGATCAACTGGTCGGGTTAGACTCGACTAAGACTCGACTAGACTCGACTAAGGCTTACATTCAACAATCTTACTGGTTCACTTCTGTTCAAACTTGTTAGCAAATTAACAATAATCAAAATATGACAAATTTTACGTATTGATAATGAAATATAAATTATATTTTGATTTAAAAAAATGTTGACTTTAAAATTTTTTATTAACAAAAAATCTTTGCCTCACATAATTAACAACCTGAATAAGGATTAACATAATTGTTCTTTTTAATTGTATAGATTTTTTATTGGTACAAAAGATATTTTGAGTTCTCTATATAAAGATTGATCAAATTGAACTAATTATGGGTAAAAATTTACAGACTCAATCAGCGAAAAGTGAACCAGGTATTTCCTGGTTTACTATTGGAGAGCAACTAATTTCTTGATACAAATAAATAAATTTTCTTATCACAGTACATAATAATTAAAAAAATGTTTTTCAAATGGAAAACTTAAAAAATATAGAAGTTTAGTAAAAAGACGCGATGGTGTTACATTGTTGACTCTACGAACGAAATTAGGTCATAGTGTGAAATTGTCATCATTGTGTAGGCTGTCTCCAATTTACAAACATTGCTTTCTGTTTGATTGAACAAATTATTTCAAAAGTTGTTACCGTATTGGAATCTTGTAACATACAAATATAAGAAATGACAATTGGCGCGATGGTTAGAAATGTTTTAAAATTAAAATTAAAATTTACAAAATTTGTATCATGATTATTTCCATTCAGTGCCACGTTAAAAGATCGAAATCTTGTAACAAATTGATACGAAAATAAGGAAAACCGCGACGGTTAACACTGGTTTACAATTAAAATCTAAATTTACAAATTTTGTGTAATGATTATTTTCATTTAGTGCCACTTTAACTGATCCAAATCTTGTAAAAAACAAATACAAGAAATGAGGATAACGGCGAAGGTTAACAATAGTTTTCAATAAAAATTAAAATTTACAAAATTTTTCTGATGAATATTTATATTTAGTGCCAGGTTGAAAGATAAAAATCTTGTGACGAATGGATACAAGAAATGAGGATAACGTGGACGGTTAAGAATGGTTTATACTTAAAGTTTGAATTAAAAAAATTTTTTTATCAATTATTTCCATTAAATACCACGTTAAAAGATCCAAATATTGTAATGAACGTGTACAAGAAATGTGGATAACTCCGATGGTTATCAATAGTTTACACTTAAAATTTGAATTTACAAAATTTGTAAAATAATTCTTTCCATCTATTGCCATGTTAGAGGATCCAAATCCTGTAACTAATGGATAAAAGAAATGAGGATAAATGCGACGGTAAACACTGGTTTATAACTAAAATTTACAACATTTTTATAATGATTATCTCCGTTTTGTGCTACGTTAAAAGATCCAAATATTGTAGTGAATGGATACAAGAAATAAGGATAACGCCGATGGTTAACAATGGTTTACACTTAAAACTTGAATTAAAAAAATTTTTATATTAATTGTTTCCATTAAGCACCACATTAAAAGATCCAAATATTGCAACAAATGTGTACAAGAATTGTGGATAACTCCGATGGTTAACAATGGTTTACACTTAAAATTTGTATTTACAATATTTGTATAATAATTCTTTCCATTTATTGTCATGTTAGAGGATCCAAATCCTGTAACTAATGGATAAAAGCAATGAGGATAAACGCGACGGTAAACACTGGTTTACAATTAAAATTTAAATTAACAAAAATTTTCTGATGAATATTTCTATTTAGTGCTAGGTTTGAAAGATCAAAAAACTTTAACAAAGTTTTGCAAGAAATAAGGATAACTGCGATATATAACACTGGTTTATAACCAAAATTTAAATTTACAAAATTTTTATATTAACTATTTCTATTAAGCACCACGTTAAAAGATCCAAATCTTGTAACAAATGTATACTAGAAATGTGGATAACGCCGATGGTTAACAATGGTTTACACTTAAAATTTGAATTTAAAAATTTTTTTAATAATTATTTCCATTAAACACCACGTTAAAAGATCCAAATCTTGTAACAAATGTGTACAAGAAATGTGGATAACTCCGATGGTTATCAACAGTTTACACTTAAAATTTGAATATACAAAATTTGTATAATAATTCTTTCCATCTATTGCCATGTTAGAGGATCCAAATCCTGTAACTAATGGATAAAAAAAATGAGGTTAAACGCGACGGTAAACACTGGTTTATAATTAAAATTTACAAGATTTTTATAATGATTATCTCCGTTTTGTGCTACGTTAAAAGATCCAAATATTGTAGCGAATGGATACAAGAAATAAGGATAACGCCGATGGTTAACAATGGTTTACACTTAAAACTTGAATTAAAAAATTTTTTATATTAATTATTTCCATTAAGCACCACATTAAAAGATCCAAATCGGCAACAAATGTGTACAAGAAATTTGGATAACTCCGATGGTTAACAATGGTTTACACTTAAAATTGGAATTTACAAAATTTGTATAATAATTCTTTCCATTTATTGCCATGTTAGAGGATCCAAATCCTGTAACTAATGGGTAAAAGCAATTAGCATAAACGCGACGGTAAACACTGGTTTACAATTAAAATTTACAACATTTCTAGAATGATTATTTCCGTTTTGTGCTACGTTAAAATATTCAAATATTGTAGCGAATGGATACGAGAAATAAAAATAACCGCAACGGTTAAAACTAGTTTACAATTAAAATTTGAATTTACAAAATTTATATAATGATTTTTTCCATTTATTGCTCGTTAAAAGATCGAAATCTTGTAACTAATAAATACAAGCAATGAGGATAACCGCGACGGTTAACACTATTTTTCAATTAAAATTTGAGTTTACAGAATTTGTTCTTCAACATCCTTTTTTGGGGCCTACTTTTACTAAATCAACGAGATTCTCATAATTCAGAGAAATAAAAAATTCTCGGAAATCATGTCACACCCAGAACTTATGGAATTAATCTTATTCGCGGAATTCATGGGATTTAATAAAATGAAGGAATTCAGGGAATTCTTTGAATTAAAGGATTTTATGGAATTCATTTAACAGACGGAATTCAAGTTATTCACTTGATTCGAGGAATTCACGGCATTTCCGAAATACACGGGATTCACAGTATATGCTTCATTTATGGAACTGACGGAATTCACAGAGTAGGCTTCATTTAAGAAATTCACGAAATTCATGGAGCTCATGGAATTTACGAAATTTATGGAATTCGCGGGATGGAGTATAATCGCGGAATTCACGGGACTCAAGGAATTCACGGAATTCATATAACACTCGGAATTCACGGCATTTATTCAATTCGCAGAATTAAGGGAATCCTCAGAATTTATTGAAATAAAAGAACTCTCGATATTCATGTAACACCTGAAATGAAATTCAAGGCATTCACGGAATTAATGTATTTCAAGTAATTCGTAGAACTCAATGGATTCCATACATTTCGTGAATTCCGTCATTTCCTAGAATTACATTAATTTATTAAATTTTATGAATTCTTAAATTTCGTAAATTCCATGAATTGCATAAGTTACTTGAATCTCATGAATTAGTTTAATTATGTGAATTTTTTTGAATGCCACGAATTTCATGAATTCGATAAATTCTTGTAAATCCATGAATTCCATGTTGTCCATGAATTCAATAAATTCCGTAAGTTCGTTCAATTCATAAATTGCGTGCATTCGGAGAATTCAATAAATTTCGTAATTCCGTAAATTGGGCGAATTTCGTGCATTCCCTGATTTTCTTGAATTCCGTGAATTTCGTGAATTTCACGACTTCTGTGAATTTCTTTACCTCTTTGAATTCCGTAAATTCCATGAACTCTGTAAATTCTTTGAATTCCGTAGATTCCATTAATTATGTCAATTCCTTGAATTCCGGGATTTCCATGAATTCTATGCATCTTGTCAAACTTGTATTCCTTACATAGCTTTAATTGTTTAAATTTCGTGAATTTCATGAATTCTAAGAAATCCGTGAATTCCGGGCGTTAAATTAATTTAGTGAATTCCTGGAATTCAGTAAATTCTTTGAATTTCACGAATTAAAAAGTTTTGGCTTTCTCAGAAAAATTATTATTTTTTTTTGCCAGGAATAAATGTTCACACAAGTGATTTTTTGCGTTTGTAATTTTTTGTTTTAACAGTTGTCGAGATATCCTGCATCTATACGTGTATTATATAAAATTTCCATAAATGTATGGCAACATATTAATGCTAGCATTGGGAAACTCCAACATAGTGAATTGCAGCGTTACCTTACGATTTGGAAATAAACTTCCAATTCATGTAGTGGAGGCTTCTAAGATACATTTTAACAGTGCATATATTGCTCCTAAATTGGTTGCCACTTAAAGACTCAAATCCTCATCTCCTCACCAACAGCTAATTTTCAGGTCTAAGAACATGTCATATATTTTTCGTTTATAGAGGTCGCTGCTAGGCGCCAAGATCACGTGCCTAACCGCAGTAGAAATAATGCTGCAATTAAATTCGTCCGTCCAGATAATGCTAATGCTCTATCGCATTGTCTTAGTGCTCACCTGCTGACTAACAGCTATTTTTCCACGTTACCAAATTTCATAAATCTTTTTTTTTACAGCAGTCGCTGTTAGGAATAATGATAGAGAAGATCTCCCACCAGGTAATCCTAAGTATCAATTCCGCTGCCCAAGTGCTTACCTTTTAACTAACAATTATTTTTAAAGTGTACTCAAATTTCATATTTCACTCTTTGCAGTTGTCCCTACTTGAAATCAACATCCTCATACTCATCTTGTTCGAAGGGGAAATAATAATGCTGACCATCCAGGATACTTTATATCTATAAAAATATTAGTAAATCGCGCGATTGTAACTTCGGATTTTCTAGAAGGAAATCTCGTACCAGATGTAAATACCCTAATTAGAATACCGTAATTAGAATTTGTAATGGAAAGGGACAGGGTTCCTTAAATTATTAATAAATTCCTGATGCGAAAATTAATCACGTGACAAACTGACGTCACGCTGAGAGGGACTGCCGGAAGCGCGGAAAAGGATCTTCGATGGACAGCATCACCTGGTAAGCTTACGGAGCCGGGAGGGAGCCTGCTATCAGTATTTTGCCATAACGGTTGAATTTTAATTAATGAAGTTTTCTTTTATCATTTGTTTCTGAAAGAAATCGATTTACCTCATTTGGATTTGTGTCAACGACCTTGGTGGGAGGCCTACGAGATCTCAGCAAGGGAAACTCAATTATATGGAACATCAATTGGAATCAAGACAATCTACCGAAACCGTCCGTTGACAAGGATAATGAGCATCACTTGACGAGTCTACTTCATTATTCCAAATTTATCTAGTGTGAGTTAAGTACAAACATCAATGTTCTCTTGATCGAGACATTTATATTGTAAAAAGAAATGTATTATTCGAAGCGTTTGAGTGACATGGAAATTACTTGGAACATTCATTTAGGGTAGATCTGAATTTTATTTCAGTGGGCTGGTTGTCCCTAACAGAGGAATTTGTAGGAAAATGGTTTAATTTTACAAAAACGAAATAAGAGATGGAAAGAACAATCTTTTTGAGAAATATACGGTATCTGAAGGTAAATGTTGCATTTGTGATATGAGTAATTTCAAAGGAATTTTTATTATCATTTGAGGTTGTTACTTTCGATCAGTGTGGATATCTTTTTGACTACCGTAAAAATACAAATCATCCGATCGATCAAGTTAACTCTGAAAATAACAGAAAATATTCAACGCCATTTTTAGAAAACGAGAAAAATAAAATTTTTTTAAAGAAAAGATCTCCTCACTTCACTCTGTTAGTAATCGAACCACAGAATTTCCGATTGCCGGTCGGGTACTTAACTTGATCAATAGATTGATTTATATTTTCACGGGTGTGCAAAATATGTGAACACTGAATGATGGTAACTACCTCTGAAGATAATACAGATTCCTTTAAAATTACTCGTATCATAAATGTAACACCTGGCTGGAGTAGCATATATTTCTGAAAAAAAATTCTTCTTTTGATCTCTCTAATAGCTCAATAGGAAATCACCCGGCCATCAAGTTGAAGTCCTGTGATTAGATTCCCAGTGGATCGAAGTGAGTTGCTCTTTTTTTAATATTTTAATTAAGGAAATTTGTAGTATTGATTTCTTATCTTGTTTAAATATGAACTTAGGTTTTTTTTTATTTGAAGAGTTAACTTAATATATACCCGTGCAGAAATCTCGGTCTGGCCCCGATAGGGGCCAGACTAGTCCAGGTCGGGTCCCGATCAGAAATCCTAGTCGGGGCCAGGCCGTGGATGAATCACACGCCCAGATCGGGGCCAGGTCGGGAATGGTCCCTTCCTTTCGAAGGCCACCTTAATATTTTGAATTTCCATTTAAGTTATTTTAAGTTAAAATTAAATTACTACAGGCACGAAAAGAAAAGGTTTCAGAATACAAAATTTAATTATACTTTTGATAAACGTAAAATTATTGTGAATGCTATCAGTTTCGAGGAAAAGTTTTGTTTTTTATGAAAAAAATGGATGATAACCAGCAATATTTTAAATAAGAATTTTAATTTCTTGAAAAAAATGTTTTCTGAAAGACTTTTTAAAACATTAGAAAATTTTTTTTCGGAAACAGATTTCACACAACTTGACATTTTCGAATGCATCACAAGAAAATCAACGGGAAATAACCTATGATTTACGATTTATTACAATTTTAATGTAAGTAAATTCAACTTTCTGTCAATTGCATTACTTCTTGAAAAACTCGAGAAGGTAGTTGTAAATAATTATTTCGCCAAAAAATTGCGCTATCATTTATTAGACCGTTTTATTTTTTTTTTAATCGGTTAAGAAGAAATATAGACCAAACAACTTTTAAACAAAAATGAACATTTTTGAATTAAATATTTATGGTTATTTTATATATTATTTACAGAATATGAATTTAATTAATTTTTATTGCTATTAATTAATTTCTACCTAATGGACGTTTTTATAAGGAGAAATGCCATTGCGAATAATAAAAAAGAAAAAAAAAATTGTTTATCATTTTATACTTCGCGCGAAACCAATTATATGCCGAATGAGACGCATGCGCAGTTGAGTAACAAGCTCTTGCTGTAATGTTGTAAAAATTTGTCCTTAATGTATTTCCGTAATAAATTTAATATTAATACAGAATCAAAGTTTCAATAACATAATCGATTGTATCACACATTTTATTCTTATCATTTAAAAACATTACAATTTTGTGCATGCTGCAATTCATTTCTTGTCAATAGATTTGATAATTCGAACTCTACGTTAATCGAAAAACCTTGAGTTCTTTAATAATAATTGAAAATAAAAGAACTTGATCAATTTCATCATATAATATTTGACTCATCTAATAGTAAATATACTAATTTTATCTAAAACAATTAAATTAATTATTAAATTATTTGAGGTTAGGTTTAATTTGCACGCAGAGTGTAATTACTTACCCTCATCTTCCTCGCACAGGTTTCGAGGTCTACTGACTGATGTTTGGTGCCTCCGAACACGTGGCTTACTCGCCTTATGCATTTTTAATCATTGCTAGAATATTATAAACGAGTAGTATGTATACAAATTTCACTGTACTATCAGAAAAAATCAAGCAGCACTAGTCCTGCGTGCGCATGGAGATGGCGTTTCAATAGGAAATCGGTCTGGTCCGGTCGGGCCAAGATATGGGCCACAGAGTTTTACCGATCAGGGCCAGATCGGGAAATCCGATCGAGGCCAGATCGGTATTACGTTTGAAATGTGCCGATTTCGGCATGGGTAGGTGGATCTCTATTTTCACGGTGGAGAAAAAGATATCTTCCCTGATCGATTCGGACTACATCTGACGATAATACAGATGCCTTATGAATAAAAAATATTATTTAGTCCAAAATAAAAAGAATTTTCAACCATGTTTTGACTGATATTTAAAAATTTAAGGTTTGTCAAAAAAATTTTAGAAAAGTTTTAAGGAAATTTTGTAATTTAAGAGAGTATAAGTTGTGCACGAAATGCGGGTCCACCTAATTAGTATATCTGGGGGTTTCATAAGTTTAGAAGACATTACAAAATTATTTATGAATAAACCCTTTGCGGCATGGTGGGAATACCGTATTCCCACTTTTCTTCATGTCATTTTTTGCGATTTCAGAGTAGTTTTTATTAGATTTTACACAGGTTTTTTTTTTAATTTCATGCTCGCAGGATGATAGAAAATTAAAATTTATGTTAATACTTATAAACAAAAATGAAAAAGCCTTTTTTTTAAATTTATTGTTGAAAAAACTTTCCATTATACCTTTATGAAAATCGGTACATAAAGGTTTTTGGGGTCGCTGACTAGGAATCTGGACTCAGATTTGGAAAATTCAAAATGGCGGTTCCAGCATGGCTTCCGAAATTGGGAATATTTTTGGATTTTATCTGAAAATTGGTATACAGGGGTTTTTGATGTCAGTGATCACAAATATGAACTCAGATTTTGGAAATTCAAAATGACGGATCCAATATGGCGGCCAAAATAATCAAGTGTTCTAAATTTATAAAAAAAGTTAATGTACAAGGATTTTTGGAGTCACTGATCACAAATCTTAATTTAGATTTTGAAAATTGGTACTAATATGGCGACCTTTAACCTAAAATAACCAAATTCATAGTTCAATAACAGTTGCATTTGATTTAATTTCAATTTTTTAAATAACTTTCATCTTTCATAATTTAATTTATTCTATAATTCTTATAAAATTTGTTTACATTGCTAATTTGGTAATTATTATTTTGAATTTTTAAAATCTGAGTTCGGCTTCGTGATTAGCGACCCCAAAAAACCACTGTATACCATTTCTAAAAAAAATCCAAAAATATTCCAAATTTAGGTCGCCACGTTGGATCCACCATTTTTAATTTTCAAAATCTGAGTTCAGATTCGTCATCAGTGAACCCAAAAACCCTCGTATATCAATTTAAAAAAAAAGAAAATGCCAAATGTTAGCCGCCATATTGGATCCGCCATTTTTAATTTTCAAAATTTGAGTTTTAAATACCTTTCAAGTTATTTAAATGCTTCCGAAAATCTTTGAAAAATCTGCGAAAGTAACAAAATATTGCTTTTAAATTTTGCGAATTCTTCTTTATCTAATTTAAAAAAAGTTGTTCTCGGTTTTTCCGAAAATATTGAAAAAATATTTTGGTTACTTTGCAACCTTTCAAAAGCTTAAAAAGGCTTCCAAATCTGTTTTCTAGATCTTCAAAAATCTAAATTTTATACACAATTCTTTTCAACCGTGAAAATTAAAAAAACCTTAAGAGCTTATTTTTTGTTACAAATTGTTAAAGTAGCCAGGACATTGATACAAGTCTTGAATCTCGTTGAAACTTTTGAATTTTCGAAATCTCTTTTAAAATATTTCTAAGTTTTTCTACAATTTTTCAAGAGCCTGAAAAAGTCAAAAAATTATTTGGAAATCTTTAAGACTATTTTGGGCCCAGTCACAAAATACCCAATACACTTTTGTAAATTTTAGGAACCCATACGCTCTAGATTTTTTACCAATGAAATTAAATCAACCCTTGAAATAAATTTACCGACTTTTTCTGTCAGGATATATACTACAAATTTATTGCTAAGTTATTTTCGACATTAATAGTTTAATTAAATAATCTTTTTTGATGTTCATTGTTGGAAAATGTCGACTTCCTTACTTAAATATTTGAGAGATATTAAAACAATCCTTAACATAAATTTAAACACTTCCTGTAATGACTTGTTTCGCAAATTGATTGTAAATAAATATCCGAACCCATTAAAACACTAAAAAAAAATTTCCCTCGGTTTGTTTTTACTAAATTTTGATCTAAATCTAAAGTACTAAATGTTAAAACGAACATTTCCAAAACCTCTGAAAAATGTTCATGCGAAATTTTGCAATGTTCTTGAAAAATCAAAAAATTTAAATTTTGACCACGCATAGTGTAACAAAAAATAAAAATTCCACTTTCCTGCAAAAATGAAATAAAAAAATCATAAATGAAAGTTGTTTACCTAAAAAGGAGCTACACCTTTTTTCTAAATAATTTTTTAGTATAATAAGTAATGTTTGTTTTGATTATGAAAAATATAATTAAAAATGAAAAAATAGAAAAATGTTGGAAGAACAACGTAAGGTACGAACCGGTTCTTTTGTAGAAAATTTGAAGTAAGCAATTTTTTTTGCGACAAAACGGCAGAAGTTGTGAAAAATTAATAGACAAAAGCTGCCCATCCACAATAGAACTACACATTTATTAATAATGTTTTGCAAGAATGCGTATTTTTTGTTTTGATCGTAAAAAATAACATTAACCATAAAAAAAATTTAATTTTGCGAAAAGCAACACACATATTTGTCTTTTTCTTGCTAGAAAATTAAACTCGTCGGTAGAAAATTTTATTATTAGGCTGAAAAGCCCATTAAATGTTTTATTTTTTTTTTAATTTAGGTATTTTTTAAATTTAAATTTTAGAATTAAGAATTTGGTTAAAGATTCATGTATTTTGTGTAAATTATACCTGTTTGGTGCCAAGTTAATCTTTTTGATTCAAAATTAGTTTTAATTTAAATTAGTTTTGCCAACTCGAAATTTAAACATAATTTATTGTTAAAAACCCATTAAAAATTAAAATATCTGGTTGAAGAATAATGTAATTTATTAAAAATTGTTTTTCTTTTTAGAAAATTAATCTTCTTGATTAAAATTTACTTCTTTCGTTGCAGGTTAGTTGTTTTTTTTAAGTTAATTTTTTCTAATTATGTCATTTTCTAAATTTCAGTTTGAGAATTCAAAATCTGGTTAAACATTCATCTCTTCGATTTTTGTTGTTGTTTATAATTTGTCTTTTTTAGTCTGAAATTTATCTAGTTTATTAGAAATTTTTCTTGTTCTTGACACAAAATTAAACTTTTTGGTTGAAAATTTAATTATTAGGTTGAAAAGTCCATTAAGAATGAAAATATTTGGTTGCAGAATAATGTAATTTTAAAAAAATTATTATGTTTTTGTAGAACACTAATCTCTTCGATTAAAATTTGATTTCTTTGGCTGAAGTTGAAAATTCCAAATTTGATCGTACCAAAAATAATGAAAAATCTAAACATTTCATTCTTTGGCCAAACTATCCAAGATAAGAAAAAATGAATAAGCTAAAATTGCGCTCCCTGCAATGATCTAAAAATTAATAATGAATTACTGTTTGTTAGGATGCGGAGTTTTTGTTTTTAGTTCATAAAAAACAACATTCAAAATAGAAAAATAAAAAATTTTTAGACTTTCGACACAAACCAAGAGAAAAATGAGACCAAACTTGAGATAAATTCATTATCAAGCATTTTAATTTAACTTTTTGTTATAAATTAAAATATTTACTTAATAATGAAATTAAAAATTTGTAAAAAATACATTGTTCATAATGCTGTAAATAAATAATGGCTCGTCGTATCTGAAAACGTGAGGAGAGCAGAAAGTTTTATTATATGCCAGAGAATAAAGGAAAAATTACAAAAAAATCGAGGTTCCTTATTAGATATAAGGAGAATAAGTAATAAAGATTGGTAACAAAAAATGCTTGAAAAATACAAACTACCGGTTTATGACAACGGGATCTATGCCGATGAAAATTCTAGGAAAATTAATTGTATCCAGACTAATCTACCCGATAACGCTGAGGTCTGGATAAATTTAACAAAAAATATACCCGAAGGAATGTGTCAGGTCAAAAAGGAAATGATAACTATTGAAGAATACTGCAACTAGTTAAAAACCCTATTCACGATGAAATTGTTATTATAAATGAAATCTCGGAGAAAGCGATTCGCGAAACTAAGCCTGAAAGATATTCAAGAATACCAAATTCCTAGACCATACACTATCCTTGCAGAACACGAGATCGTTTTTAAATCAGGTAAAACCGTAAATATTAAATCTTATAGGCCCCCTGAATGCCAGACAGTTCGTGAAAGAGAACGCAGCTGACCAATTAAAACAGGAACTAGTGGGACACTCCAACTCCCCTTTTAACACTCTCATATGGATAGTACCCAAAAAGGGTGACAAAATAAGAATGGTGGTAGATTGCCGAAAAATAAACGAGCACTCTGCTTTAGATGCCTACCCGCTTCCGATGATAGATGACATTGTGGACCACATAATAAAAGCAAAGTTCTTTTCAGGATTTGACCTGAGCTCAGGATTCCATTAAATACCAATGAATCCTACCTAATCAAGTATTTGGCTTTCTCTACCAACGAGGGCAATTTTAAATACATCCGAATGCCTTTCGGCCTACAGAGCGCACCAGCACCATTACCTAAAACTATAAGAGGAAACAAGTACATCCTTAGAATTTAGGATCAACTGACAAAGTACTTAGTGTTAATTCTCCTTAAAACAATCAATTCTGAAACAATAATAGAAAACTTGTTTGACGATTCTATTTACATTGACGCCGCAGAAGAGTTCAAGGGGTCAATTTTTTCTAAGGCAAGATCCGATGACTGACTGTAGTTTATTCGGTCTCTGCTGGGGGCTTAGAGGTCAGTGTTCGGGTATCCAACGCTGCGGGGATATGGTGGATCGCTTTTCTTTACGGCCGAAAATAGCCCTCAGGGCCCGCTGTTTCCGGGAAGGCTTATATAGAGTAAATTGAGGAGGACTTTGACAAACTGGGTAGGGTAGCAGCCCCTGATCCGTAAATGTCTCTCCTTTGTGAGAGCGCCCCCTAACTGTTCGAGTGAGGCTCTTCTTCTTCTCATTAATGACGGCCTTACAGTCAACAAAAGCAATATCCACCCCTGAAGTGGGTGGTCGGAGAACCTTCTCTAGGGAAGCCGTCCTATTCGCCTCAGGACAGTCTACATGAATGACGGACGATCCAGGAAAAGTTAAAGGGGACAGACGGATCGGAGATGTCTGGAGGTCTAAAACATCCTCTTCTCCAAGGGGTTGCGTCGAAGTGCCCGAAATCCGCGAACTAGGACCCTCTGAGAATAAAGGATTCACCTTCTCTCCCAATATAACCGAAATCGGTGAATGGACCTTTTCTGTTGGGGCCGACACCTCATTAGCCTGAAGAGCTTCCCGACCAGGCGAAGCTCCTGTTCTAGAGGGAAATCTCCAAGATCAGGCAGTGGAGACAAATGGGCCTGGGTGAATTGGAGTGGAGACAAATAGCTTAAATTGGAAAGAAATCATAGGAATAAGACACTGAGAGGGGACTGCCGTTATACCCCGGGCAAGTGGGATCATACTCCTTATCGGGAGTGAAACTTTGTGATATGGGGGAATTCGTACCTGGTTTTGTGGATGGATGGGCCGCAAGATAGGCTGTTCTTCGAACGCCTTCCGGCGTTGCTCAGTGCACCTCTTATGGAGACTCGGTTTCCTTTTCACCGACTCCATCTGTATTTACACATAGCTTGAATACAGACATTTTTCCCCTTCTGTTTGCCCACTCGAAAAGAATAAGAAGAACCTCGATCCTAAGAATGGACCGTAGGATATTAGATTAAGAAGCCCAAAACGAACCTCGATCCTGCAGGATAGTAGATTAAGAACCTCGATCCAAAGAAAGAACCGTAATTTACTCGATATAAAAGAATAAAAGGAACCTTGATCCTCAGAAAGAACCGCAAGACAATAAATAAAATAAAAATAAAAAGAACCTAAGGCGGAAATCGACCATAGTTTACCTGCGATCACTTAAGACCACCTCCTGTGGTGGACCGGCGGAATCTCCAAGCAGCTCTAAGGGCTGCAACGTCTGTCCAAGGTATTTGGTTTAGGGGAGCAACCAAGAAGTAAAAAAAAGCAGGCGAACCGATAAAATAAGAAGGCTCTTTATTGTTTTTGTTCAAGCTGAACGTCACAGAAGGAAACACGTTTCCAAAGGCAAACACGATCCTCAAGGAAAAAAAATAAACGTTTATGACCCGGAGAGATGCGATTATGATTTGATATCTCAGGCCAGGCTGTAATTGATTCGCAAGTCGGCTGCTGTTTCTCGTTTCGCCAATGGCGTTCGAGCGATGGCCAGACTTGCTACTAAAAATAGTTTTTATTAACACTACTAGTGGCGTTGTTGGTGGGCGGCAACTATTCAAAAATACAGGACGCTCATTGTGACGATTGGCCAAGAAAATAATTAAAAACTAAATATTTTTAGATGTCGGCTAAATAAACCCTAAAAAATGTTTTTTAGCGGACGTCAACATCTTCGGAAAACCTAAAAACATATTCACGGATCAAGGTACAAACTTTGTGTCCAAATTGATACAAAACTTTGAAAACCTTTTTAGAATAAAGCATATTAAAACCACAACTTATCACCTACAAGGCAATGAAAGCTTAGAAAGAGCACACTCGGTACTAAAAGGCCTTTTAAGGACATGTATCGAAGACCCTCGAGCCGAATGGGGCGTTAAACTTAACATCATCACGCTAGTGTATAATAACTGCTGAACACGATTGTTTACGAATTATCCCATTTCACTCAACGTTTCGAAGAGATAATGCAAACCTGACCTCAACTCGAGAGGCTATTCCCATTCTTAAATATCAAGACACACTCGACCTATGGGAACAAAAGAATGTAATATATTTGAGGAAAGCGTACGAAAGGTTGCAATTGCAAAAGGAAAAGAATAAGCGCTACCAAAACTCCAGAATAGTGCTACCTCAACCAATATACGAAGTAGGGCAAAAGGTTAAATTCATTAACCAAATTTCTTTATATAAACTGTTACCCAGTTGGACAGTTGCTGCGATAATTTTCGAAAATTTACATAATAACTACTATATGATAGCCTATGATAACAAACAAATAAAGATACATGCTAACCAGCTAATGCCCTATTACTAAATGCTTTTTACACTTCATTTATGCAATCAAGATCTTCGTTCTGGAATCTGAGGGAATTATGATACACAAATTTCTTAATGTCCAAGACACCTATATCTCCATGGATTTGTTATGTAAATTTTTTGGAAATTAATATCCAGACCCATTCTAATACTATAAAAATTTGTCTAAAACTTTAAGAGATGGCAAATCAACCAACAAAATAAAATCCAACAATTTTCTCGCTAGGGTAAGTTTTCCACTTTTATGTTGAGTCGATTTATGACACCAATAGTTAAATCGAAAAATCATGGGAGATTTTTAATTTATTACATTCATTTTATTCCCTAAAATACGTGGGAAGCATAACTTATCAGCGAAAGTGTTCAATTTTTTTTTCGACATCCATTACGGATTGAAGTGATGACACCGGCAGTTTTCAATAACAAAAAAATGGTGTAACGTAAGCAATTGTTGGGAAGTTAATGCAAACTTCAGGTGTTGAAGAAGAAATTAATGTCAAAATTTGCATGTGTGATTAATGTAATTCTAATATATACAGTGCTAATATAATGAGGTATCTTTTATTCTTTATATTCTCGGCATCTTTTGACTGCTTTAGTAGAATTAGTAGAATCGGTATTTTTTGAAAATTAATTTTTTTGTTAGTGCCTTTGGATTTCAACTTCCTTTTTCTATATTAACTCCTCTAGCAGAATCAATTAGATCGTTAATATTAAAAAATTTGTTTGTTAAGTCCATCTCGAAATGGGCTGAAAATCTCTTAAAAATTCAAGTGAGAAAATCGACATTTTCCAAAAGCGTAAAAAGTGTTTGAAACTCTTCTAAGGATTGTTTCAACATTCCTTAGAAATTCCTGTAAGGAAATTAACATAAGTTAATAACCAAAAAGACGTGACCTGTTATATTATTAGCCCAATGAGAAGTTATTAGAATTATGTCGAATTTGACTTGGTCAGTTTTTATTTAATCTTTACGTTTTGAGAACCCCTCAGGTAAAAAAATAATTTTTACGAAGGTTTCCCGTTCATCTGTCTTAAGCCTGTCGGCTGTCGGGACAATAAATTCCAAAAATATGATCCCATTGTATTGCACTTTGGCAAGCTTTTTCAAGACCTAAGACGAAACAAAAATTTTGTTAGCCAACTATTATGGATCCAAATTTAAAATTTGGAGCAGTTTCAAAGTTTTTGACACAATTTTTTTCAAAATTCAGAAATATTATGTAGGGCTATTTGTAATACTCGGAAAAATGAATAACATACCTTTTATAGCTTTTTTCTACAAAATGGAAATAATCGAAGTTGTAACACTAAAAATTAAAACAAAAAGAATATTTTAAGCGAAACAAAATTCGATTTAAAAAAAGGCAAGGAAAGAAAAAATTTGCTTTTTAAGGGCTTAACCTGATTTTTATTACAAAATTTTTAATCTTCCTGAAAAACAAAAAAATTCAAAATTTGACCACACACAGTATAATAAAAATAAATAATTCCATTTTGCGGTCTAAATATGCAAGATAAGAAAAAAATAATTCTACCAAAATTATCCACCCACAAAAGATATATAAATTCGTTGTCAATGATTTTTTATGGGACGCATATTTTTTGTTCGACGAGTCCCCACGGTGGGGCGCTCTGGCCAATCACAGGCATCGTAGAAAGTATACCTAAGAACATCATGACCTGATACCTCAATTTCAGGATAGCCCTGAAGATGTGAATTGCAATGTTCACGAAACGTCGGCAAACAATTCGTAGTTTTTTACACGAGTGAAACCCGAAATATCTCTTTTTATCAAAATGAATCATCCTGAAAGCATAAAATATATTCCCTGCTTTTCCCACTTTAAATTTTAGATCGCTAGTCACTCTCTGCTTCGATTCTGTTATCCCCAACCACACCGATCCTAGGCGCCATTCGTGATCCACTTTTTGTGATATAAATCTTTCGTCGACTGTCTGTCTCTGTGTGCTATTCTCTACTATTGCTAGTTTCCCATCAGGCGCATATGCATTAATTTGCGATTAAAATAGAATAACAGCACTGGACGCTCTAACTCTTTGGCCTTTTCACAAAGTTTCTCGCGTACCTGCAGGGATGGTTTTTGGTTTCCCCTTAAGGGCTGTTGAGATCAATTGCTCAAGCTCATTCCAATTTTTACTTTCCAACTAATTTCTAACCCCTTCTGTACGCTGGCCATCCAGCTTTTTCCATCCTGCCGCACATCTAAGAATATGTTGGAGACTTTTCTTTCCTCCCACACCACCTGCACAAAACATCTTTATATCCTTTTTTTCCCGCTTTTCCAACATTCCCTCATCTGAACCTTCCCCAGTGCACTTTAGTTTCATTACTTGTTTTTGCGTCCTCCTGATATTCCTCTCTTCTGGCGATTGTTTTCCATTTCTTATATTCTGCAGACTAAGATCAATTATCTATCCTGAATCAATCGTTCTGCAATTCCCAAACAATTTTTGTTTCTATTTTTTAATTATTATTTCGCTAGCCCCCAAACCCCCTGGAATTTACTTTCCCCTATTTGAGCTCTTCCTCTTCAAGTAGTCCCACAAAGTGTATCCTTTACTCCTTCTTTTTGATCCCTCTCGCCTTTTGCTTCCGTTTCGGCCATAATGCGTCAATTGCCTGCCAAAAATCATCCATATCTTGACAGCTTTTTACCCCGTTTTTGATCCAATTTCTGTTTCCGCCACATTCTTTTGTATTCTCTTATTTTCTTTATTGTGCCTTTATGAGTTCCCTTGTCACTGTCCTTTTTAGTTCTCAGTACTTTTTTAAGGATTTGAATGATATTTTTCCAAGCCTTTTTTCTTCTTCGTCTTTTCTCCAATACCGATACATCTTGCCCTTCTTTCTCACCCTCAACATCTTAAAAATGCCAACTGTTTAAAACGCTTGCTTAACCGCATCTATCAAACTGTCCTAACTTTCATCCCAGCCAGCCTTTCCGTTCACTATCCTCGTTCCTAAAATTTATCTAGTTTCCTTCCTGTAAACCTGACTTTTCTGTTCGTCCCATATTAGCCTAATTTCTATTTCTGCTTCATTTTCTAGCCCTCCATCCCTCTCCTTTTCCCGCCATCCCGCAGCTTGCTGGAAAGTGGTCAGATCCGGTTGTAGTTACGATTGCCATTTCTCTGATTTATATTACCCCAACTCGCTCTGGCTCTATTATGTAAACAATTACAGATCCCCCATTGTCTCCAATGTGTGCCCATTCTCCCTTAACATCTTTCTACAACCTTCCATTAAAAATCCTCAAGCTCTCTTCGTCGCACAATAACTTGTACACTTTCGAGTTTGCAGTCTTATCCTTCGATTTTCCTACCGTGTAATAATTCTTTGCTGTGTCTGGGTATACTACCTCCCTCCCATACTCATCTTCTGCTCTCGTATTTCAGTCACCTAGTATCAGAATTTTTCTCTCTTCTCCAGCATATCCGCGACTAAAGTTCTAATACTATTCACCACTCTTTCTACTCCTACTTTGTTCTAAATAGCCACTTCCACCTTCTTGTTGATCCATTCCAAAATTTTCTTGCCCCTAAGGGTGAAGTCGTTCTTGAATTTGATTCCCGTTTTGGTCAGCTTCAATTTGTTAGAAATCAGCCTTTTATTATATTCTAGTGAGTCAAGCGTAATTAAAGCTTCACCGGCTATGTGCTTCAGGTCTCCTGTTATCTAGCTGACTCCTGACAGTTTCCTAGCTTGTACCCTAAATCTTTAGCTAGAAACTTTCCTCTGCATCTAAAATCCCATACAATGACTACGTTGCTTCTTGCGTCTCTCTATAAGCCTTCTTTTCCCACAATAATAAAGATTTTGACTTAAACATTTGGGACATGATAGTGGACATGCCTACGGACGCCCCCGCACTCTTTTTTGTGGGTTGAGGGCATGTGATACTTCGTCGTATGGTCAATCGGATACAGTTTCCTGACTTTATCCCACAAAAATGATGATTTAAAAAAACTGAATTCAGAGATGCTATAAAATGCCATCATGGACGTTCCTGTGTTCTCTCATGAGGGATAATAACAAAAAAATGTATTGTGCTAAATGAAAATGTTATGTATGTGCATAATTTTGAGTTTAGGGTCATTTTGCACTTCTCTGTCATTGCGATAATGTAGATCTCTGTCGTACCGATGCTGTCGGTAAGTACTCTAGAATAATGATGTGCAAGAATTGTAACACACATAACCTCGAAATACACACGCACACACACGTTTTTACTAATATCAAAATTCTTTAAATTAACCCACAAAAGAGTGTCCTGGGACGTCCTTTAGCATATTCGCTATTATGTTTTTATTTTTTAAGACAAAATATTTATTATAATAATGCCAGTGGTTGGCCTGTATTATTATTATTAATAAATGAAATGTCTAGACGACATTTTTCCTAATAATAGCAATTTTTGAATAATAGCAATGCCAATCGGAATTAATCTGAAAATGGATGAAAATAAACAAAGACAGGGACACCATAAAACAAAAAACTACAGAAAAAATCTCAGGTATTAAATTCGAAGTAGGCTCATATGCTACTGTTGGTGTTTGTATTAGCTTTTTAGAAAAGATATCAAATAGTTTGGGTTTAAAAAAATCAGTAAACGTGTACAAAAAAAGTTGAAAAGCATAAGCTCGATAGTTAAAAAGTATTTCGGAAGTAATAAGTGACTTGAAACTTTTAACTATATTGCTTAATTATTCCGGAAATGTTATTAGATTTTTTTCCTGGGTAAGAGACGCTGTATCAGCTTTACAATTTCGATTGTCATGGTTTAACTGTGTGTCAAAAAAACATTTTTGTTGGTTTTATTAAGAATGCACCCACCAGGCATGAAAAATCTAGATAGCGAGAATAATTTCCACAATCAATTTTAAGTAATCTATAAAAGCAGACACATCTAATAAAAGTCTTCGTCTCTGGGGTTATTTTGAGTTCTTTATTGTTACCACTTTTCGCATCTAGAATAAATGAAGATTGTCACTCTATTCTTTGGCTGCGTGGCTTTACTCGATTTTGAAAGTATGTGTTCCTAAATTTATTTTAAAAGTTGTTATTAATCTTCATTTTTTATTTTACATATCTAAGTACAATTTAACATCCATAATTTGAATGTTGCAATCAATATGTACATTTACTACCGCGTTGGTAGATGAAGATCTTGTAGCACATGAAAACCAAAAACATTAAGATTGATGCTATTTTATGAATTTTAATCTTAAAATTGTACAAATCGTATAATATAAAATAAAAAAATTTTTATTTGACTTTTTTTATATTAAAATTTTCATGTAGTGCCACGTCACCAGAGCGAAATCTTGTAACATTTGGATACAAAAATTACCATTACCGCGACGGTTAACACTGGTTTAAAATTAAAATTGGGATTCACAAAATTTGTATAAGAAATATTTCCCTTCAGTGCCGCGTTAACAGATCCAAAGCCTGCAAAATATGGAAACAAGAAGTGTCGATTAAATTATATTTTATTTTATTAATAAATGTAAATTTTAAATTATAATTTGAAATCTAGAGTCTTAGTAACATCTCAATTTAATATTTTGTTCAAATAAATATTTCCATTCAGTGCCATGTTTCCAAATAGATTTAAAATTAATTAAATTATAACGAGAATATAACTAATATAATTTTAAATGAATAATTTAAATTTATTACAATTTTTAGGGTTTCGTAGCCCAGGGCTGATACCCTTATAGTATCTTCGGGCGCATAAAATTACATAAGCGCCAACTTCAAAAATCTTTTTAAAAATTTTTCTTCAAAGTTTTGTTTGAACAACTTTTTTCCAAAATAAAAAAATTTGTTCTTATTTTGCATTTCTTCAAACAATCCTTTTTTGCGCCTACTTTGAATAATTTGTCCTCGTGTAATATTTTGTATTTTCGCGTTTTATATTATTCGACAACTTTTAATGATGACATAAAATGTAATTTTTAATTAGCATTCAAAATTTGTATAGGCGGAACTTAAAAATTTTATCGAATACTAGGACCATTCTTTCAATGATAATATCTATTCTAATTTCGTGTAATTTTTTATTTTTAAGTTCATTTCTAGTTTTTTCAAATTTTAGAAAAAATAAACCATTTCTTCAAACTTTTAAAAAATTTTTTAAATATTTATATTATCGGCATAGTATTGCTGAATACAACAAACTCTCGCTTTCGTTCAGTCACGGTGCTAAATTTAAATATTCCAATATGTTGAAATTCAAACATTACAACTAACACCTGTTTTAGTTTTGGTCATAAATCTTGATCTTGAATTTAACTTCTTAATTTAGCGTTTAAAATAATTAAATTTGCATTTGAAAAGTTTTTTAAATAAATATTTTAACATAGTAATCGATACCAGATTGAAAACTTGCAACCAAATGGAAATTTTAAAAGTTGTCGCTAATGCAGTTTCATAAATTCTAGTTTTTGAAATAACTTGAAAACGTACAATATAAAATTTCCAGATATGAAATAATTTTTTTTTTAATTAACACTGTTATGCAGTGAAAGATTGGAATCTTGTAAGACATGTGACTACACATATAGAATAACGCAATGTTTTAGGTTTTCATAAATTTTGATATTGAATGTTAATGTTCTAACTGTACCATATAAATATAATTTAATGATAAATAATAAATAATAAACAAAGTAATAAATAATCAATAATGAATCAATGTACTAAATGTATGATATAATACTTGAAATTAAATTTGCATTTCAAAGGTATTTCAAATAAATATTTTCACCTAGTATCCTGTTGCCAATTTATTATACTGTAGAATTAAAAATAAAACAAGATTTTTAATAAAAAAATTTAGTTTGGGTTGAAATCTTAATCTTGAATATCTTCTAAATGTGTTCTAAATTGATAATATTTTCATAACTTTTTGAATTATTCAAATTCTCTAAATTTGATAAATTTAGAAGATTCCCGGAAGTGACTAGTTTTTCTTTTAACTCCTTAAAGAAGGAATAGTAGAATTATCATAAAAATTACTCACAATAGAAAAAATGATTTAGATGATTTGACCTGAAATTACTTCCTCAGAGAAATGTCCTCTTCTCAAAAAAGGATCTTTCTTGACGTAAATGGAATTTCCTAATAAATTCAAGGTTGAGAGAATCTTCATTCGTATCTACAAGAATTTATTTGCGGCAAGAATATACTTTATTCAAATAATATTACCTAATCTTGTAGCCAAATGATTCTGTTTGTGTGAAAAATATATTCACTTCTTTCAAACCAAAATAGGCAAAATGACGATGCTTTTGTTTCAAAACAAATTTTTCTCTGTGTGCCTCGTACGCTTCAGAATCCTTCATAGCATTGCTTCATTTCATAGATTGTATAAAAGTTGTAGATTTCTATGTGGTTGTGACTAGCATACAATAACGGAGAAGAAGCTACGTCAGAGGGTTAGCAAGATAATGAAGGAAGTGATAAAAGAGTAGCGTGAGGGCAAAATGGATTATGAGAGGTAAAAGGGTTTGGGTGCAGAGAGTAGTGGGAAGAAAATAGAAGAGAAATCGGTAATTGCACATATAGAAGGGAGAGCTAGAAAATGTGTGAAAGTTGTTAGGTTGGAGTGAGGATTGGGTAAAATGGATAGGGTCTAAAAGAAAAATAATGTACAGGTTATACAGGGTTAAACTTAGTTCAGGGTTGCGGGGAGAAAAAAATCGAAAAGGAAGAGTAGTGAAAGGCGAAAGGAAATTTTAATTTAACCTGTGTTGTTTGTAACTGACAAGCCAAAGTGCTGATTTGTGATCCACAGTTACTTTTCTAGTAAACGAAAACGTCATATATATCATGTTTACAGAAGTCGCTGCTTGGGGTAATGATGGTGTGTCTGGTAACAGCAGAGATAATGCTGCATTACAAAATGGCCAAACAGGTAATGCTAATGCTTTTTCGCATTGCCTTGGTGTCTACCTTTTGACTAACAGTTATTTTGTTAGTGTTAAAAAATTTCACGAATCTCTTTTCCACAGGAACCGCCGCTGGAAATAATGGTTTAGAAAATCACCCACCAGGTAATGCTAATTTTATCAATCCCGCTGCCCAAGTGCTTACCTTTTGACTAACAGTTATTTTTACAACTGTATTCGAATTTCATGTTTCAATTTTTGTAGTTTCTCATTCTTGGGATGAACATGGTCACACACATGTTCCTGAAATTGAAGATTTCAGTACTGATCATCCACAAAACTTCATATTGATAGAAAGAGTAGTAAATCGCAAGCCTGTATTTATGAATTTGCTAAAGGGAGTTCTTGTACCAGATTCAAACATTGCAAGGTGCAATGGTCCACATGGATACGCTACTGTTGATTTGGTAGGCAGCCATCGTTTATATGCATGTCTCTACCCTAATAGGTTTCATCGAGCAAATACAGAAATAGTGCACACTGATGAGGTTCCAGTATACCTAGCAGCTGTACATACTGCAGAGAAGCCTGTATTGGAAGCCGATCTTGCACCTCCCCATGAAAGGTCAGCTCTGGACACTCATGAACTTCTATATCATGGTGCGCATGCAATTCGTATGCTACGTTCAAAATCATTCGGGCAGGTTCGTTACATCAAGTTTGATCCAATTCATCCACATCAATCAATTGATGTTGATGGAGACTTATATCATTTCCCTCAAACATAGCGAACATTTGAATTGAATCGAAGAGATCGATTCCCTAAAACATTTCAGCTCAAAGAATTGATTTAGCAGGAAGCGATCCAAAAATCGTAAAAAGTTCATCAACTACTTATTTTTAAAAGGCTCGTTGTACCAAGGAATAATAAATGCAACAATTGTACGTTGTGATTTTTAAACTAATAGTCAATAAAACACTTCATTTAAAGAAACCATTATATTCTTTGTAACACCCACCCCTATATTTAGAATTATTAAAAGATAAGGTGCTTTTTTAAGAACAAGGTTGCGCAGATAGTGCTTAAATTACAAGGGAATTACTTTGAACATTCATTTAGGGTGAATCTGTAAGTCGTGTAAGGGCGCTTTCCTCTCTCTTCTCCTAACTCCTCTTCTCCTCTGTCTCCTATTCTCGCATTGAAATCCTCACCTATTATCAGCCTAATCATTACCTCTTCTACTATTAATCCTTCTTTTTTTTCTTTCCTGTCTTTCTTATCTTTCCCTGTTATACATTCATTCCTTACTCCCATCACCAATCCTCCCATTGATCTGTACTTTTTATTCTTCCTCTTTGCATTTTTCACTTGTCATTTGTAACCTCTTTGTAACCTCCCCCTTACTATTTTCGATCCCTTTTCATTTAGCCACGTCTTCATCATTATGACTACATCCCATTTTATCAAATTTCTGATAAACTGCCAATCTTTCCTCTCCAATCGTGCTATATTCCATTAACAAATGTTTTATTCTTCCCTACTTTTGTTTCTTATATTTTTTTCTTCTTACTGTATCTTATTTTCCGAACTCCCGCTCCTTCCTCTCCTAGTTTCCCTGCACCTCATTTCTTACTATCTGTTCCCTTTCTTCATGTTAATCCCAACATACTCCGTCTATCCGTATTGTCCAATACTTAGAACATATTCTTTTTCCCTTTTTTCTTTCCTCTTCCACTATTTTCCTTAATTTATACTGCATCTTTCTTTCTACACATGTCAAATCATCCTCTATTCTCTCTGGACTTCCATATAATAACCGGTTTTTTGTCATCACCTCCCTTATCTGTTTCCATTTCTTTAGTTTCACCAGTACCATTATCTCCCCCATTCGCTCTTTCCTTACTGCATTTCGCCTTTTTTCTATCTCTACCTTAGCATCAATCCTTTTTAGTAATTCGTCCGCTCCTTCCTTCAGCTCCTTCCCCTCTAATATTATACCCTTGATTACTATATTTAATTTTCTTTCTTCCCTCTCTTTCCTTTCTATTCTTTGCTCTATTTTTCTCAGCCTTTCTATCTCTTTATTCCCACTCTCGCCCCCACAGCAATCCCGGTTCGAGCTTTCAAGTTTCTTCATCCTACATTGCATCTCCTCTACTTTTTTATTATTATCTTCTTCCTGCTTCTCTATTTTTTGTTAGAATGACTGCATCCTCTTTTCTAACTTTTCCCTGATTTCTTCCCATTTTCTTATTTCTTTCTTAAATTTAGCCATTTCCCGCCTAATTTCCTTCTCTAATTCCTCTCCTCTTTTCTCCTGCTTTCCTTTATAAATGCCCATTACCTCTATCATCTCTTCGCGAAATTCTTTTAGTCTTTCCTCTTTCGTCGGAGCTCTGATTTTCCGGCGGCGATCGAATTTTTTTTGATATTTCACGTTCGCACCGATTTCTTCCTTCTCTTCACTGCTTTCCCTCTCCCCTCTCTTCCTTTTGATAAAAGCCTCATTTGAACCTACGCTTTTTGTTCTCAATCTCTACTTTTCTATAGTTTTCTTATACTTCCCCCTTGCCTTCCTTTCATTTATCTCTTCTTTCGGCGTACTGAACACTTCCTGCTCTAAATCTGTTTCTTCCGCGAAGATACTCGCTCCGCTAGCCATGAATCAAATTCAAACTCTCTCGCCTTCTATGCTTCCCTGCCTCTATCTACCGTCGTAGTCTGGTACCTGTCTCGCCTTTCTTTGTCGCTACCCAACCCTGCTATTACCAATCCTATCAACACATTCCTCCCACCCTGTCACAAATCTCCAAACAACCTAACCTTAACTTCTACATAAATCTGTCTTAATCCTCCAAAATATCTACCTCCCCTTTTTCAATTTCACAATCCCTCAATTAATCTCTCACATCCACACCATTCTACACACTTCCACAATCCACTCACCCCAAACCTCAACAAAATATCAGAAAAACTCAGCATAGATCGAGACGAGTCTTGAACCGTTTGGAAACTTTTAAACTTTCGAAATATCTTTTGAAATATTTTGAAGTTTTCCCACATGTTTTTAAGACCTTAAAAATGTAAAAAAAAATATTCGGAAATCTGTCAGATTATCTTAGGCCCATTCAGAAAATAATCAAAATATTTTTTTTAGCTTTACCCAAAAAAAGAGCTACACATTTTTAAAAATAATTTTTTACTATCATACGTAGTTTTTGTTTTAATCGTGAAAAATAACATTAAAAATCCAAAATTTCTTTTTTTAAACGACGTAAGGGTGCGTTGGTTTTTGTTTACATACCTTTAATAATTTGTCATTTCCTGCTAGGAAATTAAGCTTGTTGGTAGAGGATTTTATTATTAGGTTGAAAAGTCCATTAAAACTCTCAATTTCAATTAAAAAAAATTTTTTTTCTTTATTCCATTTTTTATTGAAAATTTTTCTTCTTTAGTTAAAAACTTATTTATTTTATGATAAATTTGTCTTGTTCTTGATAGAAAATGAAACTTTTTTTCCCTAAATTTGAATTAATAAATTTAAAAAATTGTAATATTTGTTTAAATAATAATATAATTGATTAAAAAATATTTATTTTTTAAAATTAATCTCTGATTAAAATATTATTATTGCTTGGGTTGAAAATTATTATTTTTTTATTTTAAATGGACTTTGAATTAGTGATATAAGCATTTTATTTTACGTAGAAAATTTATCCTTTTTCATTAGAAACTTAATCTTTTTCGTTGAAGATTCATCCGGTTAGTTGAGAATGTAACTAATTTGTTAAAAATTTGTAATTATTTGGAAGGAAACTTTTTTATCTGAATTCAACGATGTAGATACAAAATACAAAATAGACGTTTTTGAAAATTCATCTTCTATTTCGTTAAAATGTGTTCATTGATGGTTCATCATTACAATTGAAAGTTTATTTCTTTGGTTAATAAGAATTAAAAAATTTTGTTTAGAATTCATCCTTATGTTAAACATAAATTTATATTGTTTAAAAATTGTTTTTCAACAAAATAGTTAAAATTCAACCAAAGAGATGCATTTTCAACTAAAAATATAAATTTTCAAGAAAAAAATTATTTCTTCGCAAACTCATTTAGCCTAATTTTTCAAACAAAATAGTTGAATTTATAATCAAATAAGAATACCTTTTAGTCCAAAATTTGCATTTCACCGTTAAAAAAACTAATATTTCTACTTAATCATATAATTTTTGCAATTAAGAGGCTAAATGTTCAAAAAAATAGTTGACTTTTCATTTTAAAAAGATTTCCGTTATATTTTTTCGTTCGAAATCTTAATTTTCAAACAAGAGATAAATTTCTAAGGACAAAAAATAAATTTTAAAGATAGAAAAAAGACGTTTTGTTTAAACCAAAAAGCATAGATTAAAAAAAATTAAAATTATCTACCAAATAGTGTTATTTTTAGCCAGAAAGAATGAAATTTGTTCAAAGACTTATGAATTTCTTATAAAAAAAGTTTTCTTTTTCAAAGTTGAACTTTCACCCAAAAAAGATTACAGTTCATTTTTCAACACCAAAATATTAATTTTAAACAAAAAGTAAATTTTTCATTTAGTTGTTCAATTGAAAAGGAACGTTATATAATTTAACCAAAAAGTATAAATATGTAACAACATAATTAAATTTTCAACAAAACAGTCGAATTTTTGAACAAAAAGTAGAACTTTTCAATAAAATTGTTAAATTTTCAACCAAATAGTTGGATTTTTACACCAAGAAATAAATTTTCTGATAAAAATGTAAATCCTAAAAATGAAAAAAAGACAAACTTTTAACAAGTATGTTGAATTTTCAACCCGACAGTTGAATTTTCATTCAACATAGTTTTATTTTCGAACAAACAGTTGCATTTTATCCAAGGCAAATGCAATATTTATATTGAAAAAGATGAATTTTTAAATCAAAAAGACTAATTTTCCGAAAAAATATTTTTTATCAAAGAAATATTTCAATTGACTTATCAGCAACAAAATTTGAATTTTAAACAAAAGGTTAATGTTCTACAAAAAGAGCTGAATTTTTTACCCAAAAATAAGAATTTTCTACACAAGAGTTTAAAAAAAAACACAGCGCTTTTGAGAATAATTTTGTGGAACTTTAAAGTGAAATGGATTTTAAAATAAAACATGTTTTAAAAAAAGTTAATTTAAAATGAAACAATTTATTTTCCAAATTAAATTATTAATCTTCAGCAAAAAAACAAAAGTTATCCAACTCTCAACAAAATATAATAGTTATATTTTTACTTAAAAAAGCTTATTCTCGTTCTATCAAACAAAAATAACTTTTAACAAAATATTGAAAATTTCAATCGAAGATATGATTTTTAATTAAAACGATAAACCTTAAACGAAATAAATTTATTTTTAACGAGGTAGATCAACTTGTCAACCAGATAATTCAACCAAGTAGTCAATTTTTTACTAAAATGAAGAATTTTCAGAATCAACGAACTTTGAATTTCATGTTGTTACAAATAGAAAGTTTTTAGTTTAGAAAATTTATAATCAAGAATGTTAAAAGTTTTTAATTTCAAAATAAAAAATTCTGCAATTCTTATACTTTAAATTTGCAATGTCTTTAATTTGGAAAATTCAAAATCGAAAACGTTTTCCTGTTATTTTCAAAATGATGCAAGTTTAAGAATTTTGATATATACATTTTTAAACTTGAGAACAATTTCCATTGAAAATATATTGAATTAAACAAAAAAATTAAAAAATTTTGTTTATTTAGTTACTTCTGAGTTTAACTGGCATGAGATTTTACAATTCAATAAAATTTATAAATCCGATATAATGAGTTTAATATTTCAATTTATTAATGATTATTATTTTATGTTATAGTACGTTAAATTTAAGAAAATATCATGATGTGGTAATAAGGCCATTTAAATAAAAAACATAATGTTTTCGCTATTTTTTTTTAATTACTATTACACACCTGCGATAATTTCACTTTTAATTTTTCACAACAATTTAGAAAATCGAAATTCTTTACTAAAGGTCTTGAATAGTTTTAGTATCTTTTTAAACTGTCTTCAAGTCTAGTAAATTAGATTAACAAATCGAAATATCAATCTAAAACTATAATTTTAGATATATAGAACTTCGATTAAAACAAAGCTGCTACATAATTTATGGACGGCCCCTTATATTGTACAAGAAAAAAGAATCATTTCAACATTATACACTAAAACATTAATTAATTTTAGAAACAATTTTTAGTGGATTCCTGATTTTAAATAAGAAAATAAGTTATTAAATTTTTTTAGAAGCAATAAAATCGAATAATCATTAGTTTACTCTCTAAGGTCTGCGAAGCTGTGGTTGACTAAAGAAGTTTCGAAAAGTGATATAAAGTACAATTTGGTCATCTCAATCTTAAGAAGGCATTTTACCGAATCAGGTTGGGTTTGCTTTTGTCGGTTCCCAATTTCAAGTTTTAAACACTGGCAAATAAATAATAGATATACTTAAAAACAATGTTAATTTGTTTGTAATTATTAAATTTTTTAATTGAACTAGTTGCTTCATACAAATACATAAATTTGCTATTCACTGTACATAATAATTAAAAAATGTTATTTAAATGGAAATCGTAAAAAATATAAATGTTCAATAAAAAGACGAGATAGTGTTACATTGTTGACTCTACAAACAGAATTAGGTCATATTTTGAAATTGTTATCATCGTGTAGCCAGTCTCGAATTTAGAAACATTGCTTTCTGTTTGTTTGAACAAAGTTTAGAAGAAAAATAATTTTTTTAACGCTGAAAGAACAAAGAAATGATGGGCTCAGAAATAAGTATACACATTCAGGGTCTCTGAGCGATACTTTCAACAGAGTTTTATTTTTAATTTTTAAAATTGGTTCCGGTTGTAAATTTTCGGTAGTAAATTAAATTCATAATAGCAAACGTTGTAAAAATTATTTTTCTTCAATCATGTTGATCTTAAGTATCTTAAGTAAGAGTGTATTTTAATTTTATTACATTTTTCGTGCAGAAGATATTTATCTTCATTTCGGAATAAAAATTTCCTAAAACTTAGTTTTTCATTAGCGAAATTTTACAGATTTGATTAGCGAAAATTGGCTTAATCAAAAAACCTAATGACGATACTTGTTAAAGTTTATTTAAAAAGTAATAAGGCCATTTTGAGAAACTGTTTACCAGACCTAGTCTGTTTCTGGTGTTAAAAGTTTGCCTTTTTATTATTTGCAGCATTCGTAAATATATTGCCGGTAGTAAATTGAAAATATGATGATATGCTAATGTCGGTGCTTGTACTGGCTTTCTAGGAGAGATATCAAATAGGCTCTGAAGAAATCGGTAATAGTGTACAAAAGAAGCTGAATAGCATGAGCTCCATTGTTAAAAATGATTTTGAAAATATCAAGTGACTTTCAAATTTTAACTTTATTGCTCAATTAATCCAGAAATGTTCTCAGATTTTTTTCCTTGGCGAGAAAAATCGTGTGACCTTTACAATTTCATTTGTCACGGTTCAATTTGGTGTCACAGAAAAAATTTTTGTTGGTTCTATTAATAGTGCATTCAGCAGTCATGAAAAATCCAGATTGCAAGAATCATTGCCCCAGAAAATTGTGAATAATCTATAAAAGCAGTCGCTTCTGACAAAATCCTTTGTCTCCAGCATTATTCCTGCGTTCTCTATGTTTACCTCTGTTCGCATATTGAAGCAATGAAGATCGTCAAACTATTCTTTGGATGTGTGGCTTTGCTTAATTTTGAAAGTAGGTGTTCCTGACATCATTTAAAAAGTTGTTATTAATCCTAATTTTTGATTTTACTTTTCTAAGTGCAATTTAACATTTATAATTAAAATTTTGCAATCAATACATATACGAGGGTGGATTGATAAGTTTCCGGCCTGACCAAGAGATGGCGTCACTAGGCCTACCTTGAGGTGGCGTTCTATAGTACCATCCTTAGATAGCTTGT
>NC_046660.1:9406591-9456482 GCF_010883055.1 Belonocnema kinseyi | reverse complement strand
ATCAGCCTTGGAGGAGATTATGTTGAGAAATAAAAAAAAAAATTCTTAAAAACATTGTTTTTCTTGGTCAGGCCGGAAACTTATCAATCCACCCTCGTACATTTAGTACCGCGTTACCAAATCAAGATCTTGTGACATACGGAAACGAAAAAGTTGGTGATTGATGCTAATTCATAAATCTTAATCTTGAAAATGTCTTCTAAGCGTAATATATAAAATTTAAAAATTTGTAATACAAATTTTTTCCTTTAATTTAAATTTCCATTTAGTACCACGACACCATTTGGAATCTTGTAACATAGGGATATAAGAAATAAGGACTACCGCAATGGTCACCGATATTTTAGAATTAAAATTAAAATTGATTAAATTGGTATCATGAATATTTCCATTTAGTGCTATGTGAACAGATACAAATCTTGTATCATATGGATACAGAAAATAAGGATGACCGCGGCGGTTAACATTGGTTCACAATTAAAATTCTAATTTACAACATTTGTATAATAATCATTTCCGTTTAGTGTCAGGTTAAAAAATCCAAACCTTGTAACAAATTTTTAAGAGAAATAAGGATAACTGCGACGGTTAACACTGGTTTACAGTTGGAATTTTAATTTAAAAAATGTTTATAATGATTTTTTCAATTTAGCGCCACGTTAAAAGATCCAAATCTTGTGACAAATGGATAAAATAAATGAGGATTACCTCGTCGGCTAACACTGGCTTACAACTAAAAATTGAATTTACAAACTTTAAATAATTAATATTTCCATTCAGTGCCACGTAAGCATATCTAAATCTTGTAACAGATTGATATAAGAAATCAGGGCTACCGCGATGGTTAACAATTAACATTGAAATTCATAAAATTGGTATAATGAATATTTCTATTTAGTGCCACGTTAAAAGATCAAAATCTTGTAACAAATTTTCACAAGAAATAAGGGTAACTGCGATGGTTAACACTATTTTATAATTAAAATCTGAATTTACAAAATTTGTATAACAATTATTTCCATTAAATACCACGTTAAAAGATTTGAATCTTGTAACAAATGGATACAAGAAATGTGGAAAAAGGCGACAGTTAACAATGGCTTACACTTGAAATTTGAAATAACAAAATATTTGTAATAATTATTTCCATTCTGTGCCACGTTAAAAGGTCCAAATCGTGTAACAAATAAATAAAAGAAATAAGGATAACCGCGACGATTCACACTGGTTTACAATTAAAATTTGTATTTCCCAAATTTGTGTAATGAATATTATCAGTTAGTGCCACGTTAATATGTCTAAATCCTATAACATATAGAAACAAGAATTTTCTTGCGATCATTAAAAAAAATTCAATTTCTCGAACGTATTTGAAAAAAATTGCTTTAAGATTTTTTGTTCGACATCTTTTTTCGGCGACATAAATTGTCATATTAATTAAGCATGTGTTGAATTTGTTTAGACGTGACTGAAAAATGTTATTGCGCACTTTGAAAATTTTCTCAATAATTATTTCATTTTCTAACTTTCGTGTAAGGTTTTGCTTTTAAGGTGAATTAAATTTTGTTTAAATTAAAATTGTTATTCAGTGCCAAAAAGACATCTTGTAACACATAGAAATACAAAAATATAGAATGATGCATTGCTTTACATTTTCATAAATCTCGACATTGAATTTTAATGTTCTAAATCTACAAAATAAATAGAAAGTAAATAATAAATATTTGGAATAAATCTTTCAAATGTACAATTTAAAATTTGTAATTGAATTAGCATTTTGAAGTTATTTTAAATAAATATTTCCAACTAGTACCATGTGACGGATTATATTCCTGTAGCATAGGAAATATAATATGACGATTAATGAAATGTCTTAGTTTTGTTTACAAATCCTAATCTCAAATCTCACTTTCAAAAGAAGAACATAAAATTTACAATTTCGAATTTTAATTTGAAGAAATTTTCAAGGTTAAATTTTCATTTTTTTGCCTTCCCTTTAATTTTCAGGATGCCCTGTACTGTAATAACTCCTTGCATTATTTAAATTCTCTGAATTTTATGAATTTAGTAAATTCTTTTAAGTACCTAGATTTTCTTTTAACTACTAAAAGGACAAATACTAAAATTTTTTGAATATTACTCCCAATGAATAAAATTCTTGAAATGATTTGACCTGAAATTGCTCGCTCAGAGAATACGCTTCATTTACGGACTTCACCAAATTCACAGAATCGAAGGAATTCATGGAATTCATTGAATTGAAAGAATTCACAGAATTGATTAAATTAAAGAATTTCATGAAATTAATTTAACTGACGGAATTCAAGGAATTAATTTTAATCGAGGAATTCACGGCATTCTCGAAATCCACGGAATCCATGAAATTTATGGAATTCAAGGAATTCATTGAATTTACGGATTTTGAGAAATTCGTGATTTTGATTGTAATCACGGAATTCACGGGACTCAAGGAAATCACGGAATTTATAAAACAATCGGAATTCACGGAATTTATGCAATTCGCGGACTTCACGGAATTCGCAGAATTTATAGAAATAAAAGAATTCTCGATATTCATGTAAGGCCCAGAATATAATTCAAGGAATTCACGGAATTAATGGAACTTAAGGAATTCGTGGAACTCAATGAATTCCACACACTCCGTGAATTCCGTGATTTCATTAAATTTCACTAATTCATTGAATTTTATGAATTCCTTAAATTTCGTGAATTCCACGAATTCCACAATTTACTTTAATCTAATGAATTAGTTAAATTATGTACATTTCCTGAATTCCATGAATTTCATGAATTTCTTAAAATCCATGAATTTCGTGTTTTCCATTAATTCCATCTACTACATGAATTCCATGAACTCCGTAAATTCCTTCGATTCATAAATTGCGTGAATTCGGTGAATTGAACGAATTGCGTAAATTCTGTAAATTGGGCGAATTTCGTGGATTCCCTGATTTTCTTTAATTCCGCGAATTCTGTGAATTTCTTGAACTCTTTGAATTCTGCAAATTCCATGAATTGTGTAGATTTCATATACTCCATGAATTCCATGAACTCCGTAAATTCCTTCAATTTATAAATTGCGTGAATTCGGTGAATTGAACGAATTGCGTAAATTCCGTAAATTGGGCGAATTTCGTGGATTCCCTCATTTTCTTGAATTCCGTGAATTCTGTGAATTTCATGAATTCTGTAAATTTCTTGAACTCTTTGAATTCCGTAAATTCCATGAATTCTGTAGATTCCATGTAATCCATGAATTCCATGAACTCCGTGAATTCCTTAAATTCATAAATTGCGTGAATTCGGTGAATTGAACGAATTGCGTGAATTCCGTAAATTGGGCGAATTTCGTGGATTCCCTGATTTTTTTGACTTCCGTGAATTCTGTGAATTTCATAAATTCCTTGGATTCCGTAAAATGCATGAATTCCGTGAATCTCATGAAATTTGAGAAATCCGTAAATGCCGGGCGTTAAATGAATTCATTGAATTCCTTAAATTCAGAAAATATTGTGAATCAACAGTTAATTTTTTGGTCTAAGTAAATGTCATATATTTGTTGTTTATCTAAGTCGCTGCTAGGCGTCAAGATCGTGTGCCTAATAGTAGTAGAAGTAATGCTGCAATTCAATTCGTCCAACCAGGTAATGCTAATGCTCTATCTCGTTGCCTTAGTGCTCATCTTCTGATTAACAGGTATTTTTCCACTGTTCAAAAATTTCCTGATTCTTTTTTCCACAGCAGCCGCTGCTAGGAATAATGATAGAGAAGATCTCCCACTAGGTAATCCTAATTATTCATTTCGCTTCCAAAGTGCTTACCTTCTGACTAACAATTATTTTCAAAGTGTACTCAAATTTCATATTTCACTTTTGCAGTTGTCCCTCCTTGGAATGAACATCGTCATACTCATATGGCTCAAAGGGGAAATAATAATGCTAACCATCCAGGAAACTTTATATCTATAAAAAGAGTAGCAAATCGCGCGATTGTAGCTTCGCATTTTCTAGAAGGAGTTCTCGTACCAGATATAAATATCGAAAATTGCGATGGTCCACATGGATACGCTACTGTGGATTTTCCAGGCAACGATCGTTTATTTGCATGCCTCTACCCTAATGAGGCTCATCAAACGAATTCAGAAATCATTCAAGCGGGTGAGGTTCTAGTATACCTGGCTACTGTAGGCAGTGTAGGCAGGCCAACATGCCAAGCCGATCTTGCGCCTCGCAATCAAAGGGTAGCACTCAACACTCTTCAAGTCCTATATCATGGTGAACAGGCAACTCGTAGACTACTTTCCGCACCATTCGGGCACGTTCGTTACATTAGGTCCAATCAAAATCATCCACAGCAATCCATTGAGGTTGTTGGAGACTTATATCATTTCCCTCAAACATAGCGAACATTTGAATTGAATCGAAGAGATCGATTCCCTAAAACATTCCAGGTCAACAAATCAATTTAGCACGATTTTATCTAAAAGTCGTGGAAATTTCATTTACTAATTATTTTTAAAAGGCTTGCTGTACCAATGAATAATAAATGGAAAAATTGTTCGTTTTAATTTTCAGAATAATAGTAAAATACTTAATTTTGAATAACAATTATATTTTTTGTAACACCTAATCCTATATTTAAAACTATTTAAAGATAAGGTACTTTCTCACCGGCAAAATCGTGCAGAAAGTGTTTGAATTACATGGAAATTACTTGGATCATTTATTAAGGGTGTATCTAAAATTGATTTCAGGGGGCTGGTTATCCATAACAGAGGAATTTTCAAGAAAATGGTTTAATTGTGCAAAAACGGAATAAGAGATCAAAAGAAAAATCTTTTTTAGAAATATTCGCTATCTCACGGTAGACGTTGCATTTGTGATATCAGTAATTTCAAAGGAATTTGTATTATCATCAGAAGTTGTTACTTTCGATCAGCGAGGATATCTTTTTCACCAACGTAAAAATAGAAATCAACCTATCAATCAAGTTAACTCTTCAAATAACAGAAAATACTCAACGTCATTTTCAGAAAAATTAATAAATTTTTAAAATTTTTAATTAAAAATTTTTCTTAAGAAAAGATCTACTCACTTCACTCTTAGTAATCGAACAGCAGAATTTCCGATTGCCGGTCGGGTGCTCAACTTGATCAATAGGTTGCAAAATTGTAACGCCTGCTTTGAGATAGCACATATTTCTGAAAAAATTCTTTTTTCGATCCACACATTTTTTTTATTTTTTTTTCAACGTTATTTTTCACGGATAAAGCAAAAAATACGCGTCCTATCAAGAAGTGATTCTTAACGAAATTGTAGATCTTTTTGGGATAACAATTTTTGTTAATGCATCTTTTTTCATATCCTACATAGTTTGTGCAATCAAAATTTGAATTTTCGATTTTTGAAGAAAATCCAAAAATTAAGTATGATAATCTTGTAGGGCTCTCAAAAAGAAATGTTTTTTTTTTCTGACTTTTTTCTATATTGTGCGTTTTTCGGCTTCAAATTTTGATTTTCGGTTGATTAAAAAAATTTTGAAAACGCTATAACTCTGAGAATTTTCTTTTTATTAAAAAAAGTCATTAGGATAAATTGTTTGTTCTTTTTAATACTATGAACACCTGTGTATAGAATTTTCAAATTCGGAAAAAAGTTGTCTCAAAAATTTTCAAAATGCGCTCCCTTTCTGAATTTTTATCAAAAATGGCTGGTTCACGAACTCCTCTTTTATTTTAGGGCCTAAAAAAAGTGTGCCAAAGATGAATTGGATTCGTTTATTTTTTCGAGAGTTATCGTGTTTACGGACGGACGGACGGACGGACAGACAGATAGACGCCATCGTGAAAACCTGATTTTGGGATAACGCCTGGTTTGAGATAGCATATATTTCTGAAAAAATTCTTTTTTCGATCTCTCAAATAGCTTAATAGGAAATCACCCGACCCGCAATTTCAAGTTCTGTGGTTCGATTCCCAGTAGAGCGAAGTGAGTAGATCTTTTTTTTGAATCAATACAATTTAAAAAACTTCTAATATTTATTTTCGATCTTGTCTATTTATGAATTTAAATCTTTCAAATATAGAAAACTGGCTTCAAACGTTTGAATCATCATTTTCAACTTTTCCAATAATGTTAAAAAATATATTTTTGTGTCTTTGAACATTTTAAAAACTTTAATAATTTTCAAAATCCTGTTTCCAAATATTCCAAAATTTACAGTTTGAAATACCTTTTAAGTGATTTAAATGTTTTCTAACATTTTTGAAAAATCTGTGAAAATAACTGAATATTGCTTTCAAATCTCACAAATTATTTTTTATATAATTAGACCAAAAGTTATTCTAAATTTAATAAAAAATATTTAAAAAATTTTTTGGCCCGAAAAAAACCAAAAAAGTATTTAATTTTGTGAATGAGGCCTTTTAAACAAAATTTTAATTTCTTTTCAATTTTACAGAGATATTGTAGTTTGGTTTCAAAGTGTCAAAAGTAAAATTATTTTTAAACAATATTAATCGACAAATTGGTCTGTAATAATTTTTTGATGTAACCCGTCGGTTTGAAAAAAAAATTAAAATTAAAAAAAAATTAATTTTGGGGTAAAACATTGAAAATAAGAAAATTATATTTTGAGAAAAAGAACACAATAAAGAAAAAAAAATAATAAGCAAATACTGTTCACTCAAAGACGTACAAATTTTTTATTCAATATATTTTTCTAGGATGCGTAAGCTTAAAATAATAAAAAATAACATTAGAAATAAGCAGATTAAGTATTCGGAAAAACAACCCGAAGTGCAGTAAACTGTTAATTCATATAATTGTTTTTATAGGCTACCTTTAAAAATGTATGTATTTTGTAATAATTATACCTTCTTGGTACAAAATTAAACTTTTTATATTAAAATTTCTAGTTGACAAAATTAATTAAAAATATTATTTAATATTAATATTAATTTCAAATCTAATTATCAGGTTGAAAAGTCCATTAAGAATTAAAACATTTGGTTGAAGAACAATATAGTTTATTAAAAATTATGTTTTTTAGAAAAATAATCTCTTTGATTAAAATTTTATTTCCGTGTTTCAAGATTAATTTTTTGTCAACAATTAATTTTTTTAAATTAGATATGTAAGTATTCCATTTCCTGTCGAAAACTAATCTTTTTTTGAATATCAATTAAATCCTCTTGGTTGGAAATTTATCTGTTTAGTTGAAAATGTAACTATTTTGTTAAAAATTTGTAATTTTTTGGAAAAAAAATTATTGATCTAAACACAACAATATCTTCGTTTGGCAGAAAATTCATCTTCTTGCATGCAAATTCAACTATTTGGTTAACATTTTTTTATGCTTCATCATTACAGTTAAAAGTTCATTTCTCTATTAATAAAAAAGTTAACAAATTAAATTTATAATTCATATTTATTTTAAAATTAAACTGTATTTGTATAAATTAAAATATTTACTGATAATAAGATTAAAGGTTTGTGAAAAATACTAAAGTATTAAAGATAAGTAAAAAAATACTAATTTGATTTTTCCAGATATTTTCTAATTCAATAGTGGCAAATAAATGCTAAATGAAAAGAAAATAATTTAGAACTTATGTCATAAATGTAATAAATAATAAATTTAGAAATTCTGCCTTCTCATTGATAAAAAAAGGTTCAGAAAGATCAGAATTTTTTTACATTGAATTATTAATCAATATAGGACCAATATGGACGAATTTTTCAATTAATTATCCCCCCTGTGACGAAAAACTTTATTTCCAACATTTCCTGATTTTTCCTTGACTTATTTTTTATTTTTCTTGATCACTAATTTTCAAATACCAGAATTTTAATTTTGTAATTTATTTAACATAGAATCTTTCATAAATAGATTCACTTTTGTCCACGAAATATTCAATTTTTGCTAAAAGGTGAATCCTAAATTCAAAAATACAAATATTCAAAAAGTGGTTTGAATTTCCAATCCGAGAGTTGCATTTTCATTCAAGAAAGATCAAAATTTGTTCCAAAAATTATGACTTTTTGAAAAAATGGTTAAATTTCCAACAATAGAAATTCTAATAAAAAGGTGAATTTTTAAATCAAAAGGACAAATTAAACAAAAATAGTTAATTTTTTATCTAAAATGATTTGAATTTACTTTTTAACACTAGAAGGAAAGTTTTTAATAGAAAGTAAGTTTTTTAGCAAATAGCATAATTTTGAACAAGAGTTTTATTAAAGAAATGCAATATTTATGTTGAACAAGATTAGATTTTAAATAAAAAAAAACCAATTTCCAGGAAAAATAGTTTTCATCGGGAAGATATTTCTGTTGACTCACCAGAAACAAAATATGCGTTTTAAACCAAATGTTAATGTTCTACGAAAAGTGCTGAATTTTTAACCAAAAAAATAAATTTTTGATCCAAAAAATACAGGAATCTTCAACCAAACAGTTGAATTTCCAACTAAGGAATATTCTAAAGCTCTAAAAAGAATTCCTGTAATTTTATTAATTATATTTTAAACTTCTTCAATTTCAAAAATTCAAAATATAAAACTTTCTATTATACACATTGAATTATAAAAAATCTTCAATTAAAAATATTAAATCGGAATATTTATTCCATTTTGCATCTTTAAAATCCACCTGAATATTTAAGAAAAAGTTTAAAATATAATTTTTCACTATATACAGTCCAAGTTCAGCAATATTTAATTCTTAGTATTAAAAATTAACCTATGACAAAAAAGCGATCAAAATTCCATACCCTCAAAATGTGAATCTTGAAAGATAATAATTTTTAATTCTGTATTTTTTAAATTCATTGATTTTTTATTGCAACTGTTAAAAATTTTAGGACTTAAAATTTCCTATTGTTTTAAACAGAAAGTTTTTAATTTAAAAAATTTACAATTAATAATTGAAAAAGTTTTGAGTTTCAATTTTGTATCTGACTATAAAGAATATTTCATTTAGATATAAATTATTAAAATAACTAATTAATAAAAAACCGATATAAAATTTTATATTTTCATGAAATTTATGCAGATTACTGTAAGCCGATTAATATTAAAGTTAAGAGTTGACTCAAATTAAAATTGTATGGAATACGATGTAATGAGCTTAATGTTTACTTTATTGATAATTATTAATTTTGTCCCCTTTTTTATTCAAGAAAAAAATTCAATTTAACTTTATAAATTAAAACATTAATTGATTTTAGATATAATAATTCAGTGGATTCCTGATTTGAAATAAAAAAAAATAATTTATTAAATTCTTCAAAAGGAATAAAATAAAATAATGATAAATTGTTTTTAATTTCTATTCCAAAATATTCCAAAATCTCAAGTTTCAAATACCTTTCAAAATGATTTAAAGTTTTCCTGAAATTTCTGAAAAATCTGTGCAAATAATCTCGAAATTTATTGAAACTTTTTTTAATATTCTCTTGAAATATTTTGTGTCTTTGGAAATATTCTTTTTCATTTAATTGAAGAAAAATAACACTTAATTTCCCAAAGAATATTATGACAAATTTTGCTTACTTTTGACTTTTTCAAAATCCTTAAAAAGCTTCAAAATCTTGTTTTTAGATCTTTAAAAATCTAAATTTTATATACAATTGTTTTTAATCTTTTCGCATTTTTTAAACAAATTTTCAAAAGTTTTAAATATTTTTTTGAATGATCCTAATTTTTCATAAATTTTTTAAAAATTTATGAAAATAAGATAATATTGCTTCAAATTCTTCCAAATTCCCAAAACAATTAAAATTTTTTTAAATCTTTTTCAAGTTTAATTTGAAGTTAAGTCTTCTTAATAAAAATCATTAACATTTTTTCTATGAATCTAAAGAAAATATTTTATTTTCCTAAAAAATTTTCATTTTTGAATCCTTCTTTTTGGTTTAAAATTTGTTTAATCTCCTGAAGATTGATATAAGTTTTGAATCTTTTCAAACCTTCTAAAATTTAAAAATATTATTATTATTTTAATTAAAATTTTTAAAATCAAGAAAATCATGAAAAGTAGAGTCAAGGTAGAATTTTATATTTTGTACCAATGATTTAAAGCAATCCTTAAAATAAATTAAACGACTGTTTCTGTTAATATATATATTCCAAATTTATTGTAAAGTCATTTCCGAGATTAATATTTCAATCAAAAAGTCTCCAGTGATTTTGATTTTTGGGAAATGTCGACTTTCTTGCTTGAATCCTTAAGAAATATTTTTTAAAAAGTCTAAAAATAAATGTGAACAGCTCCTGTAATGATGTGCTCTCCATATTTATTGTAAAAATATCTTACAAATTAAAATTATATAGCAAAGTTTTTAAAAATGACTTTCCTCGAACAAGGATGAATTTATCTACCTGAAGGAGTTTAGTTTAATTTGATTGCTTTCTTGTATGCAAACAAAATTTTTCCACCAATAATTAGTCAAAATTACTAATCTGCTAATTCAAGATATTTTCCCATTCAATAGTGAAAAAACCTAATTCCGTATTGAAAATTCATTAACTTATTTAGGATTGTATCTAATAATTTTCAAAGGTTAACAGGAAAGGTATGGTAAAATTGCTTTCTCATTATTTTAATGAAGTCAGAAAAATGCAGACTTGTTTGTTATATACAATAGATTAATGGGCTTCAAATTACAGTAAAACCCTTTAATAGCGATCTCTTTTATAGCCCTTTCGAGAATCGACACCGCGCCGTGTGTAGGTGTAACAGGAGTTGCGCGAGGTGCGCGGAGTCTGCGTTTGTCGCTCAGGCGATCACTCAAGCGTGAACAAACAGAAGCGCAGAGAGCTATTTTGGGGCTAGTTCCCAACCACTGTCAGACCCAAAATCGGCGCTATAGAAGAGTTTCACTGCAATTATGAATATTCATTCCTCATTCGCTAATTTTAATAAAATCCTGTTTTAGATTTTCAAAATTTTAGACGGTTCTACATAAGGGTGGTTCTTATTTTTTGATTTTGGATTTTTCTTTGTCTCACCCTTATATTTTTTTTGAACGACCAAAAAAATTATTATCGCCAAATTTAAGTGAAATCGTTTAATATTAACATGTTCCTTAAAGCACTTAAAGTTGTTCATGCAATTAACATGAGGAAAAGTACCGCAAACTTTCAAATGTAGTTTTTTTTTTATTTTGTCGAAATCTTTTGGCTCTGTACAATTATGATCTTTAGAATATGCTGAAAAATAGTCTCTACACTGTTTTTTTTTAATTCACAGAATGGCCGATTAGTAAATTTAAACCGCAATTACAATTTATACAATTGATTACAAAATCTGGTCAAATTCTAACCAGTGGCAGATTTATTTCTTAGAAAAAACGTAATGACGCTTGAAATCAAAATTTTTGAAAAAATTCAATAAGGACGCCGAAATTTTTTTTCAAAATCTCTATTTCTTTTTTGCGTTCACATATTTTCAGGCGTCAATTAAAATGCCTTATAATTGTAAAGAAACATATTTAGTAATGTATAGAATTTTGAGTAAAAATTAATTGTAATGTTACAAAGAAGCACTAAAGGTTTTTTAAAAATGTATTTTATGTTTTGCCAAAAACCAGAAATTTCTACTAAAACGGATTCTGTTTGACTTTTTAGCCTTAAAATATGATATTTAAAAAATAATTTAATTTTCTATGAAACTATTTGAATTTTTAACACAAAAATTTAATTTTTAACCAGAATGGATGTCTTTTCAACAAAATTGATGAATTTTCAAACAAATAATAAAAATTATAAGTAAAAAGGCAATATTGTGGAGAAAGTAACTGCAAACAAATAAATATAAATACAAGGTAAACAAATTACTAACAAGAATTTTATACCATGCGGTTACCGCAAAACTTTATTTTTAATTTTCTCTAATTTCCCACAGACTAATTTTTCATTTTCCCTAACCATATTAATATTCAAAGAGCAAAACAGTAAACTTGTAACATTTTTAACATAGCATCTTTTATACACGAAATAAACTAATTTCAAATTAAAATGAAAAAAAAATTCAAATTTATTTTACTTGAGAGTTTCCCTAACCAATAAAATTACTTGACCTTCATGCTTCGTCTGCTAGCCGCACGCGCTCGAGAAGCGAGGAGTGCGCATGCAACTGCGCATTTCTTTACGTCACGATAACTTATATTTCTGTTACCATTTAGGAATTTAAAGAAAATATACATAATTTCCAGAAACAGCTTCTGAAGTCTAATACAAATTTAGTAAGTTTATTATAAAAGTTACGGAATTTCATTTTCAGCAACCTAATTTCTTAAATTTCAGTTACTTTAGTATCTTAAATGTGTCGGAATTTTTCTAACATTTCTCACTCCACTAGTTAGTGTTGGTGTGTGAGTTCCACAAATTTAAAAATCATTTAAAAGCTTGGAAATAAAAATATAAGTCTGACAAGTAAAATCCCATCACACTAACATATTATTAAATTAATAAATATTAAAAATATTGTTTATTAGTTCCGCGCTTGGCGTTGAATTGATTATTTATACTAAAAAAGTCGTGCAAAGTACAGTATTGCAATCTCCAATTCTAACCTCAAATTTCGCTAACTGCTTAGTTAATTAATTTAATAATCACTCATGCATTTAATTTTTCAATCAAAATTTGTAAGTATACATTAAAATTCAACATTGTAAATTATTATTAAATATGATCAATATTAATAATATTATTACCATTGATTGACTTGCAAATCCATTGTTTGGTTGTAAATTTTCATTTATGATTGATTTTCATTTAATTTAATACATGAATTTAAAAAGGAACTCAAATAATTAAAATAATTTTTTGGTTAAGAGCTGTATTATTTTTTAAAAATTGTATTGAATGAAAAATCTTTTTTGCTTAATATTTCAACTATTTTGTTGAAAATTTATTTTTTTGGTTCGCAAATTTATCGTTTTAATTATAAATTTCATCTTTTTTGCACAAACTGGTTCTTGCAATTGGTTGGTTGAGAATTAATTAATTTAGATCGAAGTTTTAACAGTGTGATTGAAAATTCGTTGTTTCCTTTTAATTAATTTTACTGCTTTTAATTTCTAATTCAAATCTTTTTTGTTTGAAATAGCAACTATTATATTTCTTGATAATGGTTCACCTATTTTCATTTAAAATTACACTATTCAGTTAAAAGTTGTACTACTTTGTAAGGAATTCAACATTTGACTTGAAAATTCCACGTTTTGGTTAAAAATTAACTTTTTTTCGTGTGGAAAATTTATATTTTTGGGTTTGAACTGCTTGGGTGAAAAGTCTTTTGTTTTGTTAATAAATTAAATTGCTCTTAATTTATATTTAACTCGTTTTTTGGTAGAAATATCATAATGACTGGGGATGTTTACAATACCTTGTTTCACAGAAAAACACTCTACCAATATGCCTTCACTGAATGTACGATTGATATCACCAGTAAACTGAGTTTCATTTAAATCGTTAGTTATTTTGTTATATATTTGTTTATGGATGAGCTGAATTTTGAGATACATTCAAAAACGATTACTTTCAATGAAAGGAGATAACTTTTTCACTTAAATTGAATGAATAATGAAATAGTTAAACTGGTTATGGAATACGACCCTAAAACTACTTATTTGAATGAAAACCGATAAAATGTAGTGATTTTTTGTGAAAGTCGGCTCCGTTACAACATCTCGAGCTACCAAGGAGTGGAGAAAATAATTCTAAGAACCTAATGAATCGTAAAACATGAATTGAGAATTATTTGTCTGGTGCAGGATAAAAATGCTTCCAAATTGCATTATTTATTTTTCTTATTAGTTGGAATTTCGTGTGCTAAGTGAGAGAAGTTGACAAAGATGAAACGGGGAAGAAAATAAGAAGATTTAAGGCTGTTACTCGGTAGTAAAGTTTGTAGCCCAATTTGGAGGAATTAGTTAAGGAAGATAACTGGTGAAATGTTGCAAGATACATGCATTCTTCTGTGTGTTTCAACTAGGCGTCCCATTTCTACAAGCTTATTTAGAGCGAGTCTCTGACTCTAAGTTGGAAGTAGATAGTTTTCTCCCTTAGCCGCGATAAATAATTGCTAGGGTTCAGTTCCATGTCCCAAAGTGTATTATTTCTAGAGTTTCTTCAAGAACCCTTAAACTTCTCGGGTGGACTTGTATTTTTTCTTTATCCCCGGGCATCTGAAGAAGATCTGGGTGAACCACATCCTTAAAACAAATTTGTAGAGGGTCTGAAAGAAGTTCTCGTTGGGGCAGGTGCCAATTGTCGTAGCTTATGCTGCATTTTTTCACTTCAGCGAACGGCTTTCGAGAGGACCTTCCGGTTTGAGCTTGACGGGGTGATAAATATTGCCGGTTCGAGAGGCAAATTATCAGTTAGAGACCTCTACTGGCATCCTTTTACTAGGAATAGGGTCCACTTGACAGAAGCGAATTTTGAACGGACGGAGCGACTAAATCCTATTTTGAGCTGATCGACGCCGTGCTAACAAGGACAATCGGCCGAGAAGTGAGCCTTTACTGTAATTTTATTGAGCATCCTATTAATCAAAAGGAATCTAATCAGTGTCTCCAGCAATTTCGGTGTTCATTTCTCATTCTATAATTGAGACCCATCTAGTAGTGATTTGGAGAACATCAGAGCGCCCGCGGGACAACAAGATGGTTCAATTTATTGTTCCTGAAAGGGGATTCTACTTGCCATGCCCTTCAGTCCTAAAAAGGACTATTTAATAGCTCCCTAGGCAAAGAGCGAAGAGCTTAGCAGATTGCTACCGACAAGATCTCCATTTGTGGGGTCTGTACTCTAACGAAATCATTGCGCCTTGATGCCTGTTGCTAGCAAGCCGCTCTGTGTTTCTCTCAGTTTCATTTATCTTAAAATTATTTTTCAATACATTTATTTCCAAATCCTAATATTTCCTTTCCGGAAAATGTTAACATGTTGATAATCAAACATTCCTTTTTAGTCAGATTATGATCCAACTTGTAATGTACAGTTACGTATTAATACTACTTATATTTCCATATCTGCATTTGTAATTAATACCTCAACAACATAAATGATTAGTTATTTTATCCATTTATAATTTATATTTTAAAATATCAAAGATTTAGAATCCTTCTTTTCCATGAATTTATTAGGGGCCATTACAAAATAAGAGATACGTTTGATAGAAAATACCCGCCTCCACTATCCTGGTTGGTGATTTCTCTACTGCACTTAACATACAGCACAATACTTTGAAAGATGCTACCATACCTTGAAGTATTATGTATTTTGTGGACTAACCCTTGGTACAGATAGAGGAGGGTATTCATATAAGTCTCCATCAACTTCAATATTATTCGGCAGTATGTAACGAACGCGACCGAGAGGTCGCAAAGGAAGGAGATGACGAATGTCATGGCTATGAAATAGAAGTCTGCGAGAGGCGAGTGCTAATCTTTCATTGCGAGGCGCAAGATCGGCTTCGAGTTTATGCATACCTTCCCTCAATACAATAGCCACGAAAACTTCAGGATCAGTAGTATGCTCCTTGCTTTTAGTCTCGTTATGATACAAAAAAGGTTTAAGACATGCATAGTAGCGTTCGCTACCAATGATGTCAACAATAGCGTACCCATGTGGACCATGGCAAGATATAATTTCGTAATCATGGACGAGTTCTCCATTAAGTAAATGCCAATCTGTAGTTAGACCACCTACCACTTTTGTAATCCGTATCTGTTTTTGTGGATGAATAGGATGATTAGCCATAGGGCTCAAAATTCTAGTAGGATGACTATGACGATGATTAGACCAGGCTCCAATATCTGTAAAAAAGTGATTTATTGTATTTTTGTACACTGCAAAAATAACTATCAGTCAGAAGATGAGCACTAAGGAAGCGGGATGAAGCATAACATGACCTGGATGAATTTCCGGATAATCAGAAACGCGATGCCTTCGTCCTGGACGCTCGGAAATAACTATAGCTTGATTTCTAGAACGATCCTCTCTATCACCATTATTCATAGGAGCAACTTCTGTAAAAAAAAAGATTTTTTACGTTTCGTACACGGGCAGAATAACTTTTAGTCAGGAAAGAAGCACTTTGATTTATGCAGTCATTCATGTAGCCTTTTCACTTCACTTCCATTTTTACCTCACTCAGAAACAATTGAAAAACACGATAGATACACAACTGAGACAGCTAATTCTTTTGGCGAATGTGACGTGGAATCAAAGTTAGAAAATTATTTGATCGTAAAGTTGTCTTAAAGATATCGTAACGATGTCACAAAGACGTCGCCAAATTTTGTGCAAACTGGGTACATTAGAAATTACAAAAGATTTGCTTTTTTTTATTCAAATACAATTTCTTGTGAAGTTCAATCTTTTTTATGGAAAATATTTAACTTTACTGAAAAGAAGAGAGATTTTCTGCACTTATTTCATCCTTCAACCATATTAAATTAATTTGATGAAAAAAGTATTCAAATATCTCAAAACATTTGGAATGATTTTATAAAAGTTCGAAAAAGATTTGGGAAGATTTCAAAGCACAATCTTACAATTTCACAAGATTGCAAAATGTAAAAAAATTTGAATCAGTTCAAAAAATATTTGAAAGTTTTTTAAAAATTTCGAAAATAGAATATCTGAACAGATTTTGAAACATTATGAAAGATTCCCGAAGTTTTGAAAGGATGAATTAAATAATTTTAAGCATGAAATGATTTTAAAAAATTTTCTAACTGGCCTTGAATTTGATCTCGAGTGTTTCCCCTTTAGTTGAATTTATATTTACATGGCACTCATTTCATGAGCACTTTGTTTTCGGTTAGTAAATTTATTGGCTGCCTCTATAAGGAGAAATTAGTGATTTTATTAACAATAGATAAAGTAAAGTTTTCACTCTTATTAAATTACAAATAAAAATTCACGAGAAATTCTAAATCACAAAATAATTAAAATTTTTTTATGAAAAATAAAGACGAACCAAATTTTTTATTTTAAATTTAAATTTATAACTCTTATATTGTACACTTAGAAGATAATTTCAAGGTTAAGATTTATAAAACTGCGTTAGTCTCCACTTTTTAATGTCAATATCTCTTCAGTTTTTTGCTGACAATGTTCATTCAATCAAAATTGAAAATAAAAATTTAGGCTCTATATTTTATACAGTACATTTAAGAGATCAATGTATTACTAATATTTATTGATAAAGTCGAACAGTGTATCAATAATAATTGTTTGGTTCCACATGTTACAATATTTGAATTTGCTAGCGTGGCATTAAATGGAGATATCAAATTTTTTGAATTTAAAAATTCAAATTCGTAAATTTTATATTTTACAACTAGAAGTCAATTTGAAGATTAAGAGTTTGTGATATTAAGAAAATGACCGATTTTACCAGTGTGAGATTTCCCGGGGTTTTTGATACAATAATAAAGATTTTGTCTTTAAAAATTGGCAAATGATAAGTTGCTAAATTTGATAATTGTGTGTATATCTTGAGATCATGTGTTTTACAATTCTCTACAGCTTTACTTACAAGCTACACAATACTTTTGGCCAAAAACTTGAGGCTAGTAAAAAAACCTAGCAAATAATGTCTTCAAATTAACCCTGATTGTAGACAGTTAAAGAAAGGTTATTTCAAAAATAATTTCCGAGTGACTACCAATAGCATCGGTACGATAGATATCTGCATTATTGGAATATCAGAGAGTGGAAAACCGACCCTAACCTCTAAATAGTGAAGATGCATAAAACTTTCATTTAGCACAATAAAATGTTGTTGTTATTATCCCTCAAAAATATAGTAGAGGGACGTCCGTTATTCTAATTTATATTATATCCTAATTCAGTTTAAAAAATTTAATTCTTGTGGAAAAAAACTCGAGGGAACTGCAGTAGATTTACTTAAGATTTTTTTTCTTCCATATGTTATGTGGTTAAAATCTGGTAACGTGGTACTATTTGCAAATATTTATTGCAAAGTTTAAATTATAAAACTTAAATTGTACGTTTGCAAGCAAAATTTAAGATTGGGATTAATAACAGTTTTTAATATTATGTAAGGTACACATACCTCCATAATTGACAAAAGCCATGCAGGTAAAAAATAGAGAGGCAATCTTCATTGTGAGTAGATACGAACAGAAATAACGATACAGAATTTGAGACTGATGCTGAAGGAGAAGAATTTTTCAGAAGCGACTGCTTTTATAGCGTATTTAAAATTGAGTGGAGGGGCAAATATCCTTGATATCTAACCTTTTTATATGCATAAGATTTATTCCTAATAAACCAGCAAAATGTTTTGTTGAGCATTCAGTTATCTTTCACAAAAGAAAAAATTAAATGAGACTCAAGGAATAGTTACGTAATAAAGTTGGCTGTAAAGTTTTGTGCACAATCATTTTAGTAAATCGAAATTTCTGAACAAATAATTTTATTCCATGATATATTGATAACTATTATAATATTTTGATAATGATTAATTAAAAAAAGTCTTTATGGGAATCTTGAAAGGTGGAAAGAAAACAAAATAAGTTCTTATGATTACTGGAAAAATTTCAACACATTTGTTATCAAACAAATTAATTTAAGCTAATAATGGCAAATGATTCCAAAAATCACATCTTCAAAATATTTTTGAAACAGGCATTTCGGCAAATCTTGAACTTTGAAAATGTATATGAATTTTCTGAAAAAATTCTGCAAAATTATATTTGTAGCTCCTTAAGAATAAAAAAAAACAAATATATTTATTAACTAAATCATTATTTGAAATTTTTATTTTGTATTGTATCTTATTTTTTCCTCTTATAATTAATTCTTTCTTGATATAGAAAAATAAATATCTTTCTGAGAAATTTCATTTTTTCAGTTAGAAATGCATCTTTAAACTCTTTGTTTCAAAACCCAATTTTTGACAGACGATTACCCTTTTTGGAAAATTCATCTCTTTGCTAGAAAATATACACAGTTTTTAAAAAATTTCAATTTTTTGTTAAGAATAAATTTGTTTGTTAAAAAATAAAATTTTTGAGTTGAATGTTAAAGTCATTTGCAGAAAATTTGTCCCTTTTCAAAAAAAAATCTTTTTAGGTCAAGAGTGCAACTGGTTGACAATGAGTTCAACAAGACAATTTGTTCATTTGCGACAAACTAAAAAAAAATTAATTAATAATCTATATAATTGAATAAATTTCAAGGTCAAATCTTTAAAATTAAATAACATTCAATTCTAAATCCACAAATTTAAACTATTAAAAAACAGGAGTCAAAATTGTATGATTTTCTCTTATACGCATTAAATATTGAAGAATCTTCAATTGCAAATCTTAAAAATAAAAGATTTTTCCATTAGAAAAGTTTAATAAATGTTTATTTATTTATCCTAGTTTTCAGTTTCGAATTTTCAAAATTAAAGCATTGAAAATAACAATTAATATTTCATCATCATAAATTATACTCAATGAGAATTTACTAATATTCAATCAAAAATTCTGAAGAATTAATTCCAAAATTTATTGATTTTAATATATAAATTATCAAAATTAAACAGCCAGCGATTAATTGTCTTTGATTTAAAGAAAATGTTGCTTTCTTCCTGAATTCAGGCATACAGTTTAATTTGATAATTATGTAATTCAAATAATAAAAAATATAATAAAATAATAAAATAATAATAAAAATAAAAAATGATGCAAGGTACAAAAACACATAAATGACTAAAAATTGTGCTTTAAAAAAAGAACTAAAAAATTGGTAATAAACTTTTGTTATAAGCATACATTCAAAATGAAAGAAAAAATAAATTTTTGGAAAGAAGACACCAGCTAAATTAACATTTTAAATAATAACATTTTTGACCTAAATTATATCTACAAATTTTCTTCGAGCCACTTTACGCTAGTACGCGTATTTTTTATTAAAGTCGTAAAAATAATATTTAAAATAAATAAATTAAATTTATAGATAAACGTCTCAATCTGATGTAAAAAGTTTATTAACATAGTTGTTTTTACGGAATGCGCACTTTGGAAAAATTTAAATTGAAATTTTAATTTGTCAGAAAGTTATTTCGAAAGGTTTAAGAAAAAGATTTAAGAGGAATGCGATTTAGCTTCAAAGTTACCTTACCCGAACATTGTTCAAATATTTGAAATCTTACTTTTTTAAATGCATTTTTACGTGCTATTTTTAATGTACTTTTTTAAAGCAAATTCTTGTAATATTTTGAAAATGAATGACCTTTTAAAGTTCTTAAAAAGCTTCTAAATTTTTTTTTAAAATCTTTATAAATCAATATGTGTAAAAATTTTGAAAACTTTTTAACTTGTAAATTACTCTCTTATCTTTTCAGAAGATCCTAAGTATCTCTTAAATATACGCATTTTTTTAACTTTATTAGCTTACCAAATTGTAAAATTATGCTTTTTTATGCATCTGGAGGAGTGTGTGGTACTCTTTCAAAATCCAGTAGAACATTTCAGAAATGAAATTAATTAACAAAATAACAGCAGTTTTGCTAAAAAATATTCAAAGTCCTTTTTCTCAAAATCTTCTCATTTTTTTACGAAACTTTTTCGTAAATTCGTACTCTGAAATGTTTTAATTTAATATTCAAATCGCTAGTAAAAAGATGAACCCTAAAAAATGGATTCTTTTTCTTTTCTTAACATTCAATTTATTTAAGCATCATTAAGAGATTTATCGAAAAAATCTTAGATACAATTATGAATGCAACAAATCGGTTAATAAATTAATAAATTATTAAAGGTAACAGATCATAAGATTATGTTTGAAAAAACTGCTACTTTGAATATGGCTCATAACGAAAGAGAGAAGTATGCTCGCAGAAGACAAAAGAAGAATTTCCATTTTTTTTCGAATGCAATAGAGAAAATGCTTTCAAAATTTGGTCACGTTATACTTCCAAAAATAATGAATTAAGTTTGTGCAAGCAATAGCTAATTAATTCAAGATTAGCCCTGGAAAATTGCAAATCAATTTCAAAGAAAATCTGTCTTTTGACAATCCTACCTGAAGACCTTTCAAAAAGACAAATACTTTTAAAATTTCTCAAATCAACAAGACACATGATTGAAAAAGCTGCAAAAAAAAATAAATAAAAATGAAATAAAGGCATATATTATTTGCCTGATTTTACAATGTACATCCAGTAAGGGATGAGCACTTAAAGTTAGCACAGAAATATTTTATAAATGCTGATTTCGATTTCTCCAGCAAAATTTCAAATAAAAATGACGTGATAAATGAAGGAATAAATGGCGAAAAAGTAATGCGAGGAGCTAATCTTAATATAAGTGCTCGCATTAGCAGATTCAAATGTTACACTTCACGACCAAGGTGGGCAATGATTGACCCTCACAGGGAAGTATGCGTCTGCATTTTCTGTGCTAGCTTAGATTTGTGTTAAATAGCCCTGAGATATTTAATATCATATCACTTCTCAGACTTAATGGAAATACTATAGGAACTATTGACTGCTATAATACGCTGTTCTCCAACTAAACAATGTGATCTTGAAAAATTTGACCAGTGTCCTGGTGCAGCAGGAATCACAACTCGTGTGCAGAAAATATGAGCAGAAACAGCTGCTCAACATAAAACTTGCGCTTTGTGGAATAAAACTGACTTGGAGAAAAAAACAACGAGTATCGAATCATTTTTGGGTGAGATAAGTACCTGCACGTTAAAAGCATGTCCAAAAAAATGTCTCAAGAATATTCAAAGAGAAGAGACAAAGAGCGTGAAGGAACAAGTAAAACTGAATTCAGAGAAACTAGTATTGCATGGCGATTTTGCAGAGAACTGGAAAGAAATAATGAAGGACGAAATTTACAGTGCATATTGGACCTCTGAACAGATTTTAATATTTACGGCGGTTTGTTATTGCGGTAAAGAAACAAAAAATTTACAGTCGTTAGCGATGATAGGAAGCATGATGCTGCTTGTACTTTATTGACGATGGGTCAAATTCTCAAAATTTATAAAGAAAAAGTGCTATCGAAATCGTTAAAAGAAATTATAATCCTATCAGATGGAGCTCCTGCTCACTGTAAAAACCAGTATCAGTTCTACGAGCTATCACAGTCAGCTATTCTCAAGAGCAAGATATTTTCTACAATAGGTCACGGCAAAGGAGCTTGCGATAGTATCGGAGGCATCATCAAACATCCGGACACTGCTCATAATTTGAAAAAGTCACAGCTGGAAGGTATTCACAGTACAAAGACTTTTTTAAGTGAAGTGCAGAAATAAATTTTGATTGTGAAACTAAATTGATTGTGCCGTAAATTTGTCTGGCCAACCAAGTGAATCACCGCCCTAGTTTGACTACTACTACATAACAGCGGTCGAAGCGGACAACTGGCCAGTAGTCAGCATGATTTTTAAAAAGGGTTATAATTTTTTTATTGTTTCCGGGATTCGACTTTCAAACATGGCTATATGATAATTTCTCTATTTGTATTAGCGATGTAGAAGAGACATAGTAGAATAGTTTGTCTTCGATGAAATTAGTGAACGTGTGTGAAAGAAGATTACGAGAGAAAGCGTAATAATTGAAAATAATTGAAAATGATAAGTTGCTTTCGACATTTAATTTTGGTGCTTAATTATTTCGTAAATATTATCGAATTTTTCCTTAGGAAAAGTACTTAAATCTTCTTTAATTTAAAAACACCCATTAAACATTTTCCAATTGGTGCCACGTTACCAGATTCAAACCATGTAACATTTGAAAAAAAAGTATAACTATTAACGCGATATATGACTTTACTCATAAATATTTATTTTTAAGTTTTGTTTTAAATTTACCTTATAAAATGTAATGATCAAATTTGTATCCAAAAGTTTTACGATTTATATTTTAAGACGGGTTGACTGAATGTTGAACAAACAATTATCTTTGCTGTTATCTAGGAAAAATGAAGATCGTTACTTCGGTTTTTTCTTGCGTGGCTTTAATCAATTTTGCAAGTGTGTCTACCTTACACAATATTTTCGTGTAGTTTCACGTTTCCATTTGAAATTCTTGTAACATATGGAAACTAACAAAAATTGATGATTATTGGATTTTTTTTTGTATTATTAAATATTATTCTTAACTTTGTGCCACGTCGCTAGATTGAAATCTCGTAATACGAGAAAAACGATAAGAATTAACGCTATGGTTAAGTTTATTTATGAATAATAATATGAAATTTTCCTTCTCATGGTACAATATAAAATTTAGTAATAAAATTTTTATTTGAAAACATTTTTTAATTAATATTTGCATTTAGTGCCACATTACCAGATTCAAACCATGTAATATATTGAATAAAAATAACGACTATTAATGCGATTTATGACTTTATTAATAAATATGTATCTTTAACTTGACTTTTAGATTTACCATGTAAAATGTAATATTTTAATTTGTATTTAGATTTTTTTTAGATAAATATTTCGATTTAGTGCCAAGTTGCTAGATTGAGACGCTATAACATATGGAAATAAAAAATGAGGATTAATGCGTGTATTAGCTTTTTTATAAAACTGTATTCGCTTTTTCCTGTGCACATATTTAAAAAATGTGTGCATAGGACTAAATCCAAAAAATCATGTTTTAGGCCATCTTTGAAAAATTTTAATTTGAACAAGAAATTTTTTTTCAATTTATAATCTTTCATTATTATTTACTAACAATAACTGCAGAACAGAAAAAATTTCAATAACTTTTAAAGCAATAGGGAAATTTTTTGGAATTTTCATAAATTTAATTTTTTAAATCAATAAAGGAAACATGAGATATTAACCGATTACAAAAATTTTTTTTTACTTTTTTGGATGCCAGCCCACAAACGTTTTTTGCTCAGCTCAAATGATTCCGCTAATTTGATCTTTTACACTCCGCCCTAGTGTACAATATAAAAATTACAAAAATACATTTAAAATTTTTAAAAATTAATATTTTCATTTTTCAGTTTTTCGAAAAAAATAATATTCGCAAATTTTACTTTTAAATCAACTATGTAAAATTTCTAGTTTAAATTTGAATTTTATATTTTGTTTAAATTTATATTTTTATTAAGTGTCACGTTGCCAGATTCGCAATTTGTACCATACAGAAATGAAAAAATAGAGACTGAAGAAATTTTTCATAAATTAGTTAACTATATAAAATTTATAAATTTAAAGATTTATAAACATGAATTTTTTTAAATTCTAACAGAACATACTATGTCATAGTGAGATATCTGAATGTTTTAAAATATATTTGATGAAAAATAAATTTGAAAAGTTTTAAAGTAATTGACAAGAATTGTATTGTTGATTCGAGGAAAAGCTATAATCAAATAAACCTATAATACTAATACACTTTATTGAGGACGGAGGAAGTTCTTTTTCTTTAAAATATTTGAAGCATCTATTTCAAACAGTAAAACTTTTTTTCATCAACATAATTCCAAGTTAATGCATGAAGAGAAAAGGCTGGTATTGATGAATTTTTGAATAAAATAATTATGGCAATTTAGAAAAAAGAAATCATAAAGCAGAAAAGGAGATATAGTATTATAAACTTCCGCCTTCCCTTTTCCAGCTGGGAGAATTCCTATTTTAAGTACAAAATTGTTTTTTCTTTTGCTGATAGGTGATTGTTTTTAAAAAAGTGTCTATAATTTTTTTATTTATTATTTTCTGTAAATTTCCTTTTTAAATTGACAAGAATGAAAACTTTAGTTTGTATACTACTTAAAAAATAACCAATTCTTTCTCCATGAGGAGGCAAACACATTTGCTAACCAGAAGCACAGCGCTCGTTAAACGAGCACCATAGAAATAGAAATATAAACAAAGTAAAAACTTTTTGGAGGGTTGATCTACTGTCGGTAAGGTACGATCTCTGATGATAAAGCAGATAAATTAAAAAATTATGAAATAATTACTTGTACTATTAACACCTAGCTAAAAATTAGCGTTATGTTCTTGAATTAAGAGTTCTTATTCTGATTCCTCCAATAGCTTAATTGGAAAAGCACCTGACCGGAAATCAGAAGTTTTGTGGTTCGATTCCCAATGGAGTGAAGATGGAGTAGAATCTTTTTTCAAGAAATAATTTATATTTTTTTTTTTCAAAGTAAAAACACTCGATATCAAATCCGCGGCTATTTCTAAAATGTGTTAAAATAATTTCAAGTATCAATGAGAAAAAATGGGATGTGGTATCGGTCATATAACTTTCTTAATTTACTTCCAGATAACTTTCACTGAAACATTCATCTATTTGAGTTGTTCACATATAGTGTTTGTTAATTGTTTTTTGGTGAGGCAAAAGTGGAACCAAAGGGAAAATTCTAACTAATTGAAAGCATAAATTTACACCCCTTTTCATTCCAGAAGTCGGCGCTATGAATAATGACGACGGAGCGAGTCGTGCTACAGCTAGGGTAACGGCTACTCCTGCGCCTCTTATGCGATGTCATCGGCCTTCTGATTATCCTTATCTACAAAATGCATTTAAATTGCGGGTTTATTTAGTATTTACTTGCTTGAGGCTGTTTTATGGCAAAAATTATTCAATAATTTTAATTGCTTAGTATCCAATTAATATTCTTCAATTATTCTTCGTTCAAGGTTGTGATTTGAGAGGAAGATTTGATGTCCAATTTAAGAGAATTAGTCAAGTAAGATGACTAATAAACGGTTCCAAGATATATGTATTTTTCTGTGTGTTTTAACCAGGTGCCCGGTTTCTGCATGCCTTACTGACAGAGCGTCTGGCTCCGTGTTGGTGGTAGACAGGTTTTTTTTCTTTGGCCGCGATGAAGAACTGCCAAAGATTCAGTCTCATGCCAACAAGTGTGTAATTTCCGGAGTTTCCCCAAGCATTTTTAAACTCCTGGGATAGGCCTGTTTTTTCTTCTTCTCCTCCAGCCTCTAAAGCAGATCTGGATGCACCACATTCTTGGGAAGAAATATTTACAAGGCCTGAAAGAAGATCTTGTTGGGGCAGGTGACGGTTGTCTTTGGTGGACGGATTCCCAACCGATTAGCGCTGATGATTAACTTGGATACATTAATGAGAGTCCTTCGGAGGTTTTTCTCCAGGAACTTATGCTAGATTTTTCTTCTTAGCGAGCGATTTTAGAGTGAATGTCAAGTGTCCTTTCTGTGTGGGTTGGATGGCGTAAAAGAGTATTTCCTATTTGAGAGGCAAATTATTAGTCAAAGACCTCAAATGGCCTCCTTCTACTGAGAAAATGGTGTGCACAATCTGTGGTGGCAGAAACACCCAGAGCTTCAGCACGTTTCGCAACAGTCCTTGCAAAATCAACGTGCCTACCTCTTGCAAACTGGATATGTGCGCGAAACGCTTCCTTACCCACTACATGCTCAAGCTAAGTATTAAAATGAGGAAGCGAGAATAAGACCAACCGCGGAAAGCAGGCACTTTCTGGGAGATGATAATGATTTTAGAATAAGGAGGAACATGACATACAGGTTCCTCCTAAGCACCAAGAGCTGGCTGAAATGGATACATTTAATGTGAAAATATCTCGGAGGAGTCCGACGTCTAAACCGATAATTGTTTAATGTATGGTGCTGCGAAAATTTCGGCTGACTTAAAGCGAAGGCTAAGACCGACAATGGATCAAAAAACAGAAACGCATCCATCAACTGAACAAGAAGGTTGGATGGACAGGACAGAATGAGTTCCGTGTTCAGTCCGGGATTGATTACATAACATCTGGTAGACCGTTGACGAAAAGGGTTTGAATGTTCGCCCAATGACTCAAGACCATCAATTAAACACTGTATGAGTCAAAGCTGGTAACAAGAAAAAAAAATATTGTTGAAAGAAGGGGTGTTGTCTCATGCAAAAAAAAAGAATACATAACAGGGAGCGATAAATCAGGTTAAATGTACATTTTTTGCTCACTCATTGCGCCTCTATAGCGTTCCCCTTGTTTCTCTCAAAAATCCACCCAAGCCTAAAGATGAAGAGTGTTTTTGGAGAGAGTTATACAAGATCCCAAAAACACTAGAGTTGACAAAAGATACTGATAGTATAATTTGCATCTAGGAGCTTTTCGACAAACTTATAGCGATAACGCACCAATGTCTGGACCGCATATTTAAATCATATTCAAAGTCAGAAACGCCCATGCCGCAGTGGTTGGTGTTAGGACGCACTATACTCCTACTGATAAAGGCAACTTGTCCAACTCAGGGAATGACAGGCCAGTAACTTGTTTGAACACATTTTATAAGATTTGCACAGCGGTCTTTAACAACATCATGGTTCAAAGAATTAAGCCTGTGTGTTAGGAGATCTTTCAGCAGTGTGGCTCGAAAAAAATTGTATCAGGATGCTGAGATAACCTGCTAATTGATAGATGCGCCTGCAAAGACGCAGCAGCCAATCAACGCGTCCTGTCAATGGCCTGAATTGACTACCGGAAATCTTTAGATTTAACCTGTCATAGACTTATCAAATATCTGTTGAAAAGTTTAAAGGTTCATCAACATATATTAAAATGCATAGTGAGCTTGATGCCCCCTTGGAAGACTGGATTTACTATCTCATCTGGAATATAGTGAGTGATGACGAACAACGTTACCTTTCATAGGGGCATCTTTAAGGGTTACACCCTAAGTCCTCTGCCTTTTTGTATCACACTTCTACCCCCATCTCTCGCTCATATATTCTATATGGATAACGTAAAGATCTAAACTTCTGGTAAAATTAAGCTTCAGAATGTTCTCACCCCGTCTGTGTTTACTAAACATAAACCCAGGCACGCACCAGGGCCATGAGCATGAGTCACGCCGCGTCACCTCTCTCTTTTTCTCTCTCTCTTCGTTCTAACGGGAAATGCGATCAGCGCGTTTTCTCTTTAAATTCCAATGTATATTCATAAATATTAGATGAATTTGGATGTACTTTTTATAGAATCTTATAAATCTCACTCGTTTTTTTTATCTTTACGTCACTTTTAAGATTTTATTTTTTCATATTCTTCTTAGCCTTATGTATTTTGCCTGCTTCACTTTCAATTTGAATTAATTTAACTCAGGGGTACTATTATTTTACTTTTGTATTATTCCTCCGTTATTTTTAGTAAGATATTATTTTACTTTTGTTTGTAGCTCTATTATGCTATTTTACTAATTATTTGGGATTTTCGCTTTCAATTCTTTACGCGAAATTCTGCGAGTATGTTTTTACAATTTTTATTATTAACAATTTTCACACTTTACGAATCTTGTAATTTCAATTTTCAATTTCGTATTGCGTACGAAATCGCTACCGTGAGTTTCAAAGTTGAGCTGCGCGCTCAACTTTAAACAAAGAAGGGATGGACGGGGCAGCTGCTAGTCCCCTCCATCAGCAACGTGAGTTGCTTCTTTTATCCTCTACTCATCTTCCTATTAAAAAACCTCTCTCTCACCATTACCTTACTTTACTCTAAGCCCCACCTGCTCTCTTTTCCTAACTTCAGAGGCTGGTACGCTATTGCAGACTCGCCTCGCACGCTTTTTTATCTCTCTCTTTCTTCTGGGTCGGTAAGCGCTCTGCAGCCCCGGTTGTCCTCTCTATGCAAAACTTCGAAGGTCAGTAAGCTCTGCTCGAAGCTCCGGTTGCCTTTAATTAACCATCTTCCGAGGACCGGTAAGCCCTTCTCGCCGTCTTGATAGTCTTTGCTACACTTTTCTCTCTCACTCTTTTCATCCCAGACATATGCCTGGAAAGACCAAGACTTATCGTCCCGGCAACTATAAGTCTATAAGCAACTAACTATAAGCTATAAGCAACTATAAGCAACTAACTATACGTCCTGGCAAGCGTACCTGAGTCCACCGGCACTTAGCCACCCTTTGGGATGCACTCCACGCCGGCCTTCATCTAGAAGACTATCGCCCTTCCGCATCTTCCTCCTTCTCCTCATCCACACCTAAAGCCATACTACATTCCGCCGTACTCCTTCCCGCCTCCTATATAGTTCTATTTATTCGATCTTTTCCTTCTCCGCGGTTTCGGGCCGTCTGGATTCATCCAGGCATTATGAGACCCCAGGAGTTCCGGCTCGCCAGCCAACCACCCCTCTCTGCCCAAGTTCTCTCGAGTAAAGGGAAGCGAAGATCAGCTCATCATCATCGATGAAGATAAAACAAAGGTAATTAGACCTCAACACGTGGTCAGTGGTCCTCATGTCTCCGCACGTACCAAGGGCCCTCCACCAACACTTAGTCTGTGGCCCTCACAACTTCGCACGTGCCAGGGCCCACCACCAGCATGTGATAGCCGGTTCCTCCCGGAACCGGCTCACACTGCCAATGCAGTTCAGGCTTCGGTTCCTCCGCAACCGGCCTCCTACGAGAGCCAAGCAACAACGAAGAATCACAGTGGCAAGTAGCCTCTGTCTGGAGGCACGAACGGCTCACAACACACGCTCACCATCCTCTTAACACAACACCTCAACCCCATAGACTATTTAAAAAAAAAAGAATTTAATTTTAATTCAAACGATTACAGAAATTGTTGTAAAAATTAGTAGATTATTTTGGTATATTTCGAGACTTCCTGCAAAGTATCAATTGAAACAAGTGAAGTTGTTTTCGTGTGAGGCGCGGATTCATTGAAATGTTACAAAAAGTCACAAGGGAAGGGTTGCTTCAAAACCACTTAAAATAGCTTTACGTAATATGCGGAAGCTCGCTATTTCCTCAATATATACGCAAAAATATCACAAATCTACATTCTTTTTAGCAGAATCAAGACCAAGTAGTCCTACTGAAAATAACAACATTATACTCTCAAATATCGTTGGAGTTGGATATTCTTTCATGTTACTTTACTTCCTTGAAAACGAGTAACATTATTTTACGACAAAAATATGCTCACTAGACTAGACACTAGACACTAGTTGGGTTTCCTTATTATGACTGCTCAGAATGTGATAGCTGCTCAGAAATCCTCAAGGAGAAATACTCATCTGAAATAAAAACGTTCAGTTAGGGTTAGAGTATTTGGGAAACAGCCGAAGCCCTACTCACCTAGCCGACTAGAAGTTTTGCAAAAAAAATTGGCTTCTCTTCTGTAAGTAACAAGAAGACGAAAATTGTTTGCGTAGTTTTATAAATTTATCTAATTTTTAATCAATTCTAGAAATTGTTGCGATATTAGAAATAGATAAAGGAATAGATATTAAAAATAGCAGATGTTAGGAAGAAATTTAAATGATCAGCGAAGACTGGAAAGAACTTCAAAATTTAAAAATTAACAGTAATTATCAGATACCTTTTAAAATAAATAAAATTAGGAAAAAAATTTAGTTCACCCTTTTGAACTAACAAACGAAAAATAATTTTAGATATTGTCAAAGACACAGAGTAAAATATACAATTAACTAATAATAGAGACGATCGTGATTTGATAATAAATAGAATGATTGACCCATAATATCAGTTTTTACAGAATAATAAAATTACTCACATTGATCGATTCTTTGCACATAATATTAAAAACCTAAACATTTATTAAATCTAATAAACAGTGATTAATTAATCGTTTTGACAATGCTAATATTACAGTTGTTCTTCATAAGGAATCATATGATAAAAAATGCCAGTATTACACAGTCCCACAATAAAAGTTGTCTGCACAAGACAAGTGACTAGGCTACCCTTATAAATTTTGAGCCGCTGAATCCGAATATGGTTTGAGAATTTCTCCTACACGTATCAGTGTTCCCCTAGATGCAAAAAGTAGAGGAAAGCCTAAGGATTTTCTAGCCACAGTGGCCATACAAAAAATTGTTCTGCACGAGACAAGTGACTAGGCTGCCCTTATGAATTCTGAGCGGTTGAATTCAAATCTGGCCTCATCATTTCTGCTACACGTCTCAGTTTTTCCCTTGAACCAGAAATTAGGGAAAATCCTAAGAATATTCTAAACATTATTTTAATAATACAGTATACAGAAGAATGAACGCAATGGTGTAATATTCCTATGTTTTGGGAGTCGTAAAGACTGAATTCATATACAAAAATTTCCCAGTGTGCTTACCGTTTCCTCTAGCTAGGATAAATCTCCTACATGTAAATGACATTGGCTCATTTATTAAATTTTGTTTCTTTCAGCTTTTCGTCGATGATCTTAAATTATACAAAGAAATAAACTCCCTTCTAGATTGTATCGATCTACAGGACGACCTTGATTGGTTGCAACATTTGTGTACTATAAGTGGGATGCAGCTTAATATTAAAAAATGTGTAGTCATATCCTTTTTTAGGAAAAAAACAATTTCCTAAGTAAAACTATCTCATCGGCGGAAAGGTACTGGACAGGATCACACGTGTATCTGACATTGGGGTACACTTTGATGAGATATTATCCTTCGATGATTAGGTTTCTGCTGCTTTAAACAAGGCCCTTCGATCTCTGGGCTTCGTCACTAGAAATGCTACTCAACTTAAAAACCCACTTGCGATAAAGGTTCTCTACTTCTCACTAGTACGACCACTTATAGAATATGGCTCAGTCATCTGGTCCCCGCAATATGCCGTTCATAAGAAAAGACTCGAACGCATTCAGAACCGTTTTCTTCGTTTCGCAGCTAAACAACAGGGTATGGCTATGAACAAACGCGACCACGACTATGAAGGGATTAGAGTGCTACTTAAAATCCCTTAAATCTGTAGTAGATTCCTTTTTGCTGAATTATGATTCCTACACAATATACTAAATAATTCGATTGACTATCCTAGTTTACTTTTTGAAATTAAATTAAATGAAACTGTGAAATCTCTGATCAAAAACACTCTTTCATGTACCTCATCATCGCGCAAACTATGGAGCGAATTCGACATTATCTAGGATATGTCAAGAAGTGAATGGTATGAATAAGAAGTTTAACAACAGTTTCGACTTTTTCGACATTAATTTGAAAGACTTTAACAATCTGTTACGCAATTTAATCAGCAATCGCGGCGCTCTTGAAGATAAATATCTTAAAGCTGAACAGTTATAAGCTCCCCTTAATGACTGTGCCCTCGAGGCCTCTACACTAGATTAACCTGATAATATAGCGGGCCTAGTAGAAGTTCATGACCCCAGAACTTAGAAAATGCTCTAAAATTCGCGCTTGAATACGAAGCAAGGCTGTCAATAAGCCCTCAATATCCTTCAAACTATGATCGTGATTCAAGGTAAGAGCAACATCATCATTCATGTTCATATGGTCGTAGTGCTGGCCCCTATATCGGTTTTATGACAACTTCGGATACACATAATAATTCGTATCATAGAAATTCTCATATAACCGAATTTGAAATAGTCTAAGTGAGAACAGCCCTTATTTTTCATATGATCACATTCCAATGCAGGAGTATCCGTACACACAATCCTTACTTTGCAACTACTCTGTTACAAAGTAAAGGATATCCCAATCCCTATCATCAGAGAAAGGAGATTAACCATCAGGCCCTTACAGAATCCTCACATTTCAACTCGCACTTCGCTCGCCGAACAAACGATGCGATGAACCGAGACGCAAAAAGAACGTCAAATGAGCTCAAAGGACTAGAAACTTCATACAAGAATACAATTCCTGATCAAACACGACCAAATTTCCACGCAAGATGCAATTTATAATCCTTAGCCGTAAAATTCTTATTCCCTGGATTCAATAAAACGAAAGCATTATTTTTAGTTGTCACGGGAGTCGATATTAATGTCATGAAACTAAATTCTTTAAACAAAGAATTATCAGTAAATGAAAATTAACTATGGACATATCGGAATTGCTCAAAATAAAATTTCCACTACAGGCACAATAATATTACACATAACAAAATCCATTGTGCTTTTTTGCGTTGTTTCGTCAGATTTTCCTCTCAGTACAAATGGAATTCTAGGAACAAAATACCTTCGACAAGAAAAAGTTAAAATTTCATTTTCGGAAAATTAAGTGTCTCCGAACAAATAGAATCTTTTTTAAACGCAAAAGTTTCAATAAAACTAAATAGTGAGGAATTACCTTAAGCGAAACCGCCTATCAGCCATTTAGACTGTAAGTTATTAACCATAAATTCCTCTACATGTAAATCAATCAAAATTTTGAAACTAAGCTCTCTAGATAACTCTATTACTGAGAAGTGACCTCCACGTAGAGTGAAATACGCAACGCATGTCGGGCATCTTCGCTATGACAAGAAGCGAAAGGAGAATCTAAGAATAGGGTTATTCAAACTACCCGAAACGCGATCCGAAAACATATATATAATCGAAGGGCTGAAAATGTACTATCAATATCCTTACCAATTTTATTAATATATATTTTTTTGTACAGCTAGAATAACATTAACGCCTACCAAAAAAATCAATCCATACAAACAATCCAAAATTTATGTCATGTTATACTGTTAATATTGAAAGCATGCGTTTGAATAAAAACTCACACTAAACGGCCTTCTTTCCAAAAATCGACTGATTCAAGGATGCACTTATTAATGCAATTGAATTTTGCTCATTGAATCAAACAAAGGTAATAATCTGAACCTTTTGTGCCAAAAAAAATAATTTCTTAAATGCTAAGAAAAATTCTCTGAGTGATGCATTTAAGGAGTTTCATTAATTAAATTCCATGCTAAGGAACGCAGTACATTAATCTTCGTATTATTAATGCTTCATTTTACTGTGGCCGCCTCTCACATGAAAATTAATATTATAATTAGGCTCCACTTGGATAACAGGAGGAACACCCGCAAGGAGAATAAAATGGCAACTACGTTATCTTACATTATGGCTGCTTTTCATATGAAATTCAATCCTATTCTGATAAGACTTCACCGTCGAAGGAACTCCATCAATACAAAAGCAGTCGGAAGCTACATTTGAAGTGCAATCGAAGAAGACCCAAGTTTTACCCTTACAAATTATCATCCACGACAAATTCCATATTATGTATAAAGATTACATCAACATTCCAAAATCCTTAGAAGCAAAATTCCGTTGTTAAAGAACCACGTAACAAGTATAACATTGCTAATAGATACTCGCCCATTTGTTTCCATTTTTTCATGCACTGGATTTCTTTGGGCTCGATGCAAACTTGAAAAAAGGTCGCATTTATGAATTAAATCGGATTCCAGGGTAAGACTTTAATAATTATTTAATTACAGGGTCAAATGAAATTAGCACAAATGCTCGACAAGGATTAGGTTAAAAAATTGTACATGTTAGCACAACACTCGACTGAGAGCTTTGTTAATTGATTATACATGAAATTCACCATTGGTCAGACATTTGAAAACTAGTAGTATTTATGACCACTTCAGTCAATATAAAATCCATTAAATGAGAGAAAGGTCCAGTTAGAGAGTCACAGTTGCGATCGCTACGAAGACAGGGTGCTGCTTTTACATTCCAGGGCATAAATCATTGAGATTCCCTACTCATTTCAGGAATTGACAAAGAAATGGCTTATTGAGAAGTTTCTAAAATGTTTCTACACTAGGTAAATAAGTCGTTCCGCAATTTCCCTAACTGGCTACGTTACTTTCAAACTATCCAGCATCCTAACATGATCCTTGTATATGAGGAGCCATAGCTCATTTGAGCCTGAGAGACGATATTACAATAATAATAAAATAAACGAGCAGAGTAAGTCCTCTAAATTATAAGTTTCAAATCTAGTCCTACTTATAGACTTTCTCTACCTCACCCGCGATATCTGATGTTTGGAATTAAATGACTAAATTTACAACAAAAAATCTATGCATGTCAAATACAAATGCAATAATTCAAATCAGTTAGTTGCAAAAATTTTGCAACTTTCAAACCTAAACCTTCAAATTGGCAACATTCTTCGGGTTACGTACCTGACTATAAAGCTGTAAACTTTAAAAGCAATATAACGAGAAGTTGGAAAGCATTTTACGTATGAATTGAGGGATAATTCCACCATATTTGATGATAAAATTGACCAATCGTCTTCGAATCTATGCATATTCACAATTCTGATTTAAAAATGGTGCCTTATTTGAAAGCCCTCCCTCAGAGTAACACTTACTCCGAATGATTCTACTATCATATCGAATTAAATACACAATAATTTTACAGTATTTCAAACAAACTTACCAGTTATTCAAAATCTGCGTTGCCAGTCAAAATCGTCCAATTGAAAGGCAATAAATTTTTATCATCGAAACCGGATTTTTTTTCGTTTTTTATCAGATTGCATTTTTTTCGATTTTCATGGTGATCATTAAAACAAATGAAATAATGATAAAGCTAGTTGGAGCAAAGCACCCTTTAGATAAACCTAAAAAAAGAGAAATACGATTTACATTCATTGCCACCTTTATTTGTTTGTTAGCAACAGTGTTGAAACGTGTGATCGCTTTCAAGATTATTCAGGGAAAAGGCACCTTGTAAGGAAAAGACGGAATTTATCAAATATAAATTTCTAAAAAAGTATGTAAAGGCGATTGTAAAAGTTTAGTATATTTACTGATTTAAATGGATGCGAGAGAATTTTCAGGTCCTTTGAAGGAGTAGAAAAGGTGATGACTGTTGTTGCTATCTTCACGATAATTGTAAAACCGTCGACTTGCACCAAACGACATCTGCGAAGACGGAACTAGTCTCACAATCAGCTATTTAAAGCGTTGCTTCTAGGTGGATTAATAAAGTTGATTAATTTCTCTATTAGATTATCAAATATTACATTCTCTGATGTTAACCAAAAATGGTACACCTTTTTTATTAATTAGTAATTAATAATTCTCAAAAGAGCTTATCACTGATTCAGATAATTCAACTTAAGAATAAGGGGAAGTATATTTTTATATGGCTACGAATTTGAACAGAAAATATGAAGGCAAACAAACAATTCAGCATAGTGATCAAACTGAAAACTGAATTGGCAAGTCGTGAAGGTTGACAAGCCTTCAGGAAGAAGGTATGGAATCATAGATCGGGCATAGTTGACAGCCGAACACTGACTCGTGTGTGAAAAGTCGATTTTTTTACTGTCTTATTCAAACCTATAACACGTTAAGAATATTGTCTAAAAATTTCAAGTCAAAATTGGAAATACTCTTGGAGTTCTAGCTGATAAACGGTTTGGCACCAAATTAACTTATCTTCTAAAAGTAACGAGGAGCCAACTATTTCTTCCGTAGTCCGACAAGTTTCACTCAAGATAGATGTTATTTGGGCGGTAGTAGATTGCAGAATATTCAATTCATTTCAAGCAGTAGAACAATACCTCAAGAACCAAAGAATGATCAACTGATACACATCTTACCGAACAGACCAGACCACTTTTCGACATAGCGCTCTGTAATATGTTGACCTTTCTGCCAATAATTTTTAAGTCATCTAGTTCAAGTGCATCCTTACATTATTTTTTAAATGAACTGGCTGACGAACTTCTTGGAGATTTTTTCAAAAATCGGACCTCTGGATTATCAATTGTGGTGTCTAGAATGGACCGAGAGCTTTGGCGGATGCAGACCGTAAAATAAAACCGACTGCTGATTACAAGAGTGAAAGATTAATGCGCCAACTCAACACAAAGATAGGGTAGGCCACTCTTTTAAGATCCTCCAATTACTGACGACCATTAAATAAAAACTAGAAGAGGTCGAAGCATTTTGGAAAAAAGTCTACAAGGTGCAACATCCATTTAAAGAAGAATCCGAGAACATAAAGAACTTCGATGAGCTGTGCAGTGACCTCATAATTTCATAATTTCTAAGAAGATAAATTTGAATTCCGTTAATTCGTTGAATTCCTGGAATTAATTGAATTTCATCATTCCGTGAATTCCTTTCGCCAAATTTTCATCTTATAAACGATTCAATTAGACCTATGCATTGTTCGAATAGAACCGGTTTTTTCCCAAGCGACACAGCTTACTTAAAGTCGAAAAAAAATCGATTCGAGCAGTGCAGACCGAAATTCTTCCGAATCGAATTACGACGCATTCTGTTCGATTCGAAAGCAAACTGATTTCAAGTTGAAAGTTCGAAAGTCTTTCGAATGGACATTCGGCGCGTTCAGTTAGAATCGAAGGAAACCAAATCGAAGCAGACAATGCGAAAGCTTTTCGAACCGAGATTCGACGCGTTCAGTTCTAATCGTAAGGAAACCGATTCGAATTCAGCAATTCGAAAGTCTCAGAATCGACTTTCAAAGCTCCCAATTTTTCGATTTGAATTCCGATTCAAAATAAATAAAATAAATAAATAAATCAAAGTAAATAAATCAATTGAACTTTTTAATTTCCTACTTTATATATAGAAGTTAAAAGAATTCAATTTACCTAAAAAGTGAGATTCCATTAAAGGAAGAAATTAAAAGGTTTCATTGATTTATGAGGAAATTTATTATTTGTAATAAATGAAAAACATTGTTCAGTAAAATAAATTCTTTATATTCCTAAAACCTTATATCCTCGTGATCATCACTTTTTCGTACCTCATTACTTTTTGAAATTAAAATTTGTAATTAAAAATTTTAATTGTGGATATTTTGAATAGTTTTGAAATAGTACGTATTGCCTGTGAAGAATGAAAATTCATAAATGACATAAATGATCAAATTTTCAAAACTATTCTAGATATCGAAAAAAATTGTAGCATGTATCGGCAATATGTATGGAAACTTGTCAGTAAAATCCGTGATAATCAGTTGAATGGATAAGGCTGCATAGGTGAGAATAGTTGAATAATACGTTACCATTTAATTAAATAAAAAAAAATCAATTTAATTAATTGTCAGCAAAAATTATTTAGACGAATTAATTTAATTTGTTATATTTTGCAAATTTGTACTTATTGAATTTGGAAGAATTAAAATTTAGAACTTGACTTATTACCTTGAAAATCACTCAAATTCAAGAATTTTGATTTATACATCTTTAAAATTAAAAATTTTGTACTTTTTTATGCAAGTTTCGCCATTAAAATAGTTTTAGTTCTGATCATAAACAATACAAAGTTCTTGAATTTGGAAGATGTAGGTTTGAAAACTTAAGTTTCGACTAGATCTACAAAATTATCCATCATTCTTATTTATACAGTTTCAATATTATAAAGTGTTTAATTGTGAGTATTTACAATTTAATCATGTAAAAAAACAATCACAACTGCATGATAAATTGCACATATTAAAAATTAACGTATCATCAAATGCAAATCTTGAATAAAGACCTATTTGAATATAGACTTATTTCTTTCCACATCTTAACGTTAAGCTAGCAGGACCACACATAGAAAAAAATTACTTGGACAATATTTTTTGCACTATAATTTAGGGCTCATTTAGGGCTCAATTCATGCCCTAATGCCAAATTTGATGCTACGCATTAAAAAAAAAAACCTGTGGTTCTTCTATCTCAAAGTTAAACTAGCAGAACCACGCAGAGAGAAAAACGAATTAGGCATTATTTCTTCCCACAATAATTTGGGGCTCATTTGGGGCTCTGGAAATATGATAATGTAAATTTTAAAAAAATGATTTAAACAATTCTAATAAAAATAAATTAAACAAATTTCTTCTTCTACCCTATGGTAAGGTTCACTTAGGGCTCCATAATTATGATATTGAAATTGAACAAAAAATGGTTTTAAAAATTATTGTTTAAACTAATTGCTAAATCCTATAAAGCGTATTACCTTGTATATTCGATATAATTCCTGAATTTCTAACCTAATTTAATTTCAGAGATCTTATATGAATTTAATTTTCGGGTTTTTAATGCCCAATTTTAATGGCTTGAATATTTTACATCCAAAAGATTTAAGAAAGTTGCAGATAATTCGCTTCTCGCAGACAGTCTAAAAGACCAAATCTGTTGGACGAGTCATTTCTTTTTGCTTCGAAGGGTATCCTTGATAGTTGTCACGTACGGAATCCGGCCTCTTGGCTAGCGCAGATATCTATAGGTCTCTCTAGCAATAAGGTGTCATATAGTGCTCCTGTCGACCAGCTAAGGTTCATTGGGGATCCCCTAATTTTCTCCTCACTTTAAGGAAACCCAGGCGCATTTTGCTGAAACACTTCTTAGTCTTTATTTGTTTATACTCTCTTCCTTTTACGGGTTTCAAAGTATATACATAACCAGTAAATATAATCTTACATGCAAGTCTTATGTATTTACTATATTGCAACATATTCAATACACATAATCTTACTTATTATTCTTACTTCTGAGCGCTTTCCACCTTGTCGAGGGCTTCCGTGTCTGATTATCATTATCAGTGATTAAATTGGATCTGTTGTACTTTTATTCCATAATTTTGTTCCCTATTTCCTCTCCTGACTTGCCGTCATCTACACCTCTTTTATTTGCCACTCTCTACCTCGCACTGACAGAGGATACAAATCTCTTTTCATATCTCTGTCCTTTTGAGCTACCTAACTAGCATTTTCTCTCATTCAATTCCTTCTCTCAGCATATAACCTGGACAGCTGCAACTTACTCCCTGTAAATATCTCAAAAATCTTTCATAAACACCTAACATCCACACTCTCATCCTCCAGTCGTCCATGAACCTTCTTTTACCTATACCCTATAATTGTCCTATCTATTCGTTTCCGCTCTTCTCTTGTTTCAAACAAAAATCATAGGTAGAAAAACTCATTAACCAGTTCTACCCTCACATTCTTAAGCTTCCATTCATATTCTACTATATTATTTTCATTTCTGAAGCACATAATCTTAGTCTTATTCACGTTTACTGTTACACCTTTTGCTCTCACGTAATGTGTCAAGACTCTCATTATTAGATCCATTCCCCTTTTATCATCCGCTACTAGCACTACGTTACCTACATATGCGAGTGAATACATTTTCCCTATTCCTCACGTTGTTTCTTCTTTTTATTTCCTCTCCATCTTCTCCTCAAAGTCTGTCAGAAGAATAGTAAAAAGAAGTGAACTCAAACGACAACCTTTGCCTTAACTTTCCTTTCTTCCACCTGTCTTTCTAACCTTATTTAAGTACTTCCGCGTAAATGTTGTATCTCACTGGCGTCAGCTTGATACCTCTATATTCTTTAACCCGTTTGCCTCCTCCTTTTTCAAACAACGGTAATACGAGGCCAGTTTTCCATTACTCGGGCCACTTCTCTCCCCTTTACACCTTCTTGCAAATCCTCCACATGTCTTTATTTATCCCTAATCCTCCGTATTTTAGTGCTTCATTTACCAATCCATCCTCCACTTTAGCTTTGTTTCTTTTTAATCTCACAACCGCCTCATTCTCCGCTTCTCTAATAATCTCGTTTTCTCTGTCCTTGGCTCTCGTTGCCGTTTTGCTTCCTTCTCCCTTTACCCTATTTTAAACATCTTCTGTCAGGCCCTTGGAATACGTGGTCCACTCTTTTATTTGGATATCTTCATTTATGACCTTCGTTATCTCCCTATTTCCCTGTTTATCACTCCACACTCCCTCCCTTCCTTTACCGTTTGCAGTTTGCAATTTGCAAACGTACCGTACTTTGTACCTACACGTTTTAATGTTGCGATAACTATACCGGAACAGTGTTAGAAATTACTTGTAATGATGGTACACTGAAAAAAAAAGTTTGGTTAGGCCAACTGTTCAGTTTGTATTATAAGGTACTGCTTTTTAATTAGTTGGGACGGCCATTTAACTAGTTTCTGGTACTAACTGAATATTCACTGAAACTAATTAAATTGTTATAGTCACTTATAAAATAGCAGTACTGACTAAATAGTAAAGAATCCTATAAAAAACCTAATTGTAAGACGGGTTTATCTGAGCACACAATAGAAATTAAACTCGAGTTTGACTTGTTCAAGCATTATTATACTAACTAAAAAATTATCTTATAAAATATTTTTATGGAAATGTGCCATACGGTTGAAAGGAATAATATTACAGTACCCAACCAATTATTGCGAAAGCCTGTGACTAGAATTTTCGGTGCGTAACTTCCTTCATGATTTAAAAAAATTTTCTTCCCTTGCATTACATTTATAATTAAATTTACAATTAAATTTGGAATTACTTTACAATTGCGTTTATAATTATATTTACAATGGCATTTACAACTACATCTACAATTACATTTAAAATTACGTTTACAATTGCATTTACAATAAATTTAAAATTACATTTACAATTACATATAAAATTAAATTTAACTTTATATTTAACTTTGAATTTACATTTACATTTCCATTTTTATATTTTGTGACCTTATGAACTATCGCTGCGGAACTTTCAACTTGTATCGGATAACGCATTCATAACTAGTGCGCATGCGGTTGTGGCTCTTAACCCTTGTGTTGCTACCCAAAAAAACTCACAGCGTCTGCCACCCGGATACCTGGGTACCCCGAAAACGAAATCGTTGTTAAAAGTTTATTGTAACTTGAAGTAACTATGTTTATTTAATCAATATTTAATTATTCATATTCTAGGAATGTATTCCTACTTGAATATAATAATTTAATAATGTGCAGTGATCTTGGTAGTACTGAAACAGATATAAAACATGCGCAGCTACATCGCAAATTTCTTGATTCAGAGGAGGCTCAGTATTACGTCCAAGAATTCAAGAAAATTCAATCAAAAATGTATAAATTTTGTTATTATGGATAAAATTATCCATATTTACTTCATATACTATTACAACTTACTTTAGTTTTATGATATACTGTATAAAAATCATGCTTTTTCTCTCGGGGTACCTGGGTACCCTTTTTTTTAATTGCAAGATATTTAAAGCTGAAAAGTTTCTAAAAATGTGTGCAATGCAAATTTCGATAGAGAATCAGTAAAATCATGCTGATTCGAGAAGCATTCAGTCTATCTTTATTAAAAAAAATGTTATTTAACAAAACGTATGCTGATAGGTACCCGGGTACCCGGGTGGCAACACAAGGGTTAAAATGTTTTCTACTAAAAAATTTAGTTGAATGAAGGGCATGTGATACATTGTCGACTAGTTAATCGGGTACAGTTCCTCCGGCTGTTTTAAAACAAAAATGACCAATTTTTAAAACTGAAATCTGAGATGCTTTGAAATATCATAGGGAACGTTCCTGGACTCTTTTCGAGGGATAATAACAAATTTTATGGTGCCAAATGAACTTTGTATGCATGTGCACTACTTTAAGATTAGGATCGTTTCTCAGCTCTTTGTCATTTCGATAATCTAGGTTTTTGTCGTACCGATGCTGCCGGTAGCACTTACGCATAATTAGGGGAGAGAATTGTAACACACCTAACCTCGAAATACACACACACATAAAATTTAGCAAAATTAATTAATTAGTGAGCATGTTCGCTATTATTTCCCAGATGTTAAAGATAAAATCTTAATTGTTGTCGGAAAAAATCCGATGGAATCTAATAATGATAAAATGGATACTATTTTCTAAGCGCCACACAAATTAATGAAATTTGTCAAACTGGTGATATTGATAATTATCAAACTATCACATGCCCTTAACGTAATCTTTTGCTTGAATAGGGTTGTTTGCAAAGTCAGGTATCATCTTTCCAATAAATGGATCTTATAGGATATACCATTCTTATTTTAAAAACAACCATAAAATAGGTTTTACATATTGTGTACTATTTTTAATTTAATGTTGACATATGGATTGTCTATCACGATGTCGATTGGAGGGCCCCTTTGACGTCAAAGGGGTCGGATTTTCCACCAATCACAGCTCATGTGTCATTAATTCTCAAATATCTTTTTCTGTGACTTTTAATCCAAATATTATAACAGGATAACTTTTTTTGTCTCATAAACCTTAACAAACTAAGCTATCAAATCAAAATAGTTAGAACTGGCAGCAGACCGTGGCCTAACCTCTTTATCATGAGTTTCGTTAATTTTCATGGTTTTCATTAAAGCCACATCGTCACATGAAATATAGTTATGAGAACCCCTGAGTCACGTGACACTCACGTGACACCAATTTCAATAAGTGTTTTACTGTTAAACATTTTTCTGTTAAACGAATCAACAGAAAAAAAAGTATAACGCACCTTCGGTCTGGATTAAACTTACGCATTAAAAAATTATTTTATCTAAAATCGTGAAACAACCCTATTCAGTAAAATCTCTATAAACTCATTTTATAGACGCAGAAAAAATTTGTTTATTCTATATCAGTCGATTTTACTAAATAAAAAAATAACTGATATTACTAAGCTTGAATTCAGTGGTTCAGCTATGATGGATAAAATCCCAACATTGCATCTTCAGACGCAGAAACATTTCTTGACGCTGCAACAAAATATAATCTCATGAGATTATCTCTTCAAAGAATCTTGAGTAATGTGCATCCTTTGGGAATTAGTATTCTTTCAAGTTCTTACATAATATACAAAACTTAAATATTTTCCCTATTCTACACTTAACGCATTATTTCTGTTTGTTTAGGAGTCCTCTGTAAGGTCACCTAAGTATCATTATTTTTTTCGAGTATGCCTTTCTCTATGCCCGTTTAAATTACATTCTCCATGTTGATATAAATAACGCGTAATTTCGAGACCATATGCTTTAATGTATTCTTCCTTGATTCTTATAACGATGTCTTCCATGCTTTTTAGATCCCATTTCCAAAGCTGCACTTGCTCTTGTTCTACAAAGTCTACTTGATTGTTTGCCTGTCTGCATGCTTCAATGTGCGCTTTTTTGGATACTGGATTGATCGATGTTGATACATGTCTAGCAGCAACTTCATCGCGCGCTTCAACAAGGTTGAAAAAACGGCCTGCACCCAATTTCCGAGATAAATCAAGAGGCACAGTAACCCATTCCTCTTTATTCATGTCAAGTACAAAGTACACAGGTTCCAAAGAAGCAAATAAAAGGTACAGATCATAAATGAAATTTTCCATATGCGCTCCAAATATGATATGACCCCTTTTTACGAGAACTTTCGGAGGGTGTTTCAAAGTTCTATTACCAAATGTTTCGAATTTGTGCAAATGACCTTCAAACCGAAATTGTTCGATCGGAGGCATGACACCGCTGTATCCAGGAAATAAATCCTCCAAAGTCCTGGGCTCTGAACTTATTAATTCTGTAAGAAAATGAAATATGTGAATGTTTACGTAATAGATGTAATATCCATGATAGCAATCAAGTCTAGAAAAGTAAAAAGAAAGTTTTGAAATTAAAAAGTTAAAATAAAAAATACTGCACGCTCTGAGATTTACAATTTAAAATGTTTGAAATTTGATTACTCTTTTTCAAAATTTCTTTGCTTCAAAGAATAGTTCATTGAAAACTTTCCTTTTGATCTTCACAATCTTTTTAATTAGATCATTTTTACTACTCTGTTTTTGAATTAATTAATTTTTTATTTTTATGATTTACTTTCAAAACTTCTTCATTTTGGAGGTTTGAGGATTTAGAATCTTTTTGTTCCTTTATCCCTTTTTTATTTTTTCCTGTTGCACATACATTCCCATTGTTCTGCCCTTTCATTCTTGATTTCTGCATTTTGAACTTTCCATTTGGAAGCTCTGGGTAACCTTCTCTTGACCCCTTTCCCTTTCATCTAGCCACGTTACCATCATCACTACTACATCCCTTTGTATTAAAATTTCTCAGGAACACCTTATCCTTTCTTTCCAAGCCTGCTATATTTCTGTAGCATATCCCCTAATATTCCCTGCTTTATTTTTTGTGTATTTTTGTTTGCTACTATTTCTTAATTTATACTACATCTTCCTTCTTCCCCACGTCAAATCATTCGCTATTCTCTCCGAGCTTTCATATAACAACCTATTCTTTGACATCACTCCCCTCTTATGTTGCTATTCCTTTAGTTTCACCAGTACCATTTTCTCCCATCTTCGCTTTTCCTTTTCTACACTTTGAACTTCCTCTATCCCTAAACTAGCTTTAAGCATTTTTAGTACTTCTCCTACTCCATCCTTCAGCTCTTTTCCCTCTAATCTTAGGCTCTTTATGATTATGTTTCTTTTTTTCGTCTCTTCTTTTCTTTTCCATCCTTTGATGTATTTTTCTCAGCCTTTCCTTCTCCCCATTCCCACGCTCCCCACGCTCCCCACTTCCAAACTCCCAGTTAGAGCTTTCTATTTTTTTATTAGAAATTCATCTGCATCTGCATCCTTTTCTCGAGTTTTTTCCTGACTTCTCCCTATTTCCTAATTTTTCTCTCAAGCTCGGCCCTTTTCCGCCTAATTTCTTTCTTAATTTTTTCTCCCCGTTTCTCATGCTTTTCTTCTCATATATCCTCATTACTTCTAACATCATTCTTCGCACGTCACTCAACTGTAAAGTTTCTTTTTCTGTTTGCCCTCTACATCCAAGTTTTTCTCGGTCTTATCCCCCCCCCCCTTCAATTTGTTTCTTTTCCGGTGTCGTTTGACACATTTTAGGATTTTTAACGGTGGATTTTGTTGCTATATTGTCCTCACTAGTTCCTCGCTCCGTCCTATCCCTTTTCCTATTAACGGACTTCCCGATTGATCAGAAACTCTCGGCCCTTAATCCCTCCCTTTCTAGAGTTGTTCTGTATTTTCCCCTTTTTTCCTCACGTTTCGGTTTACCGAACTCTTTGTCGTCTGAGTTCCCACTATTCTTTAAACTGATGTAAATTGCGGAACCTCTTTCGCAACTCTTCTACATCATTCTGCAACTTGATATTCTTTCGTATCCTTACGACATCGTTACGACATCTTTAAAACAACTTTACGATATGGACATAGGATGTCGTAAAGTGGTGGTAAAGATGTCGTAACGATGTTGCAAAGACGTCGCAAAAACTTGTGCCCATTGGGTGACCTCACAGGCAGCCTAAAATTACTTCAAACACTTCAAATAGTGCTTAATTTGTCACTTTTATTATTACCATCGCCTAATCTCTCACTCAAAAATTCTTCCTTCATACCCTGCCCATTAACTCACCTCAAATCTCATTGCAATTTACCAAATTCAGCAACACACAATCACCTCTATCAAACATTTTATCACTTTTAAACTATCTACACATTTATTTAATAAATATAAATAGATTTATTATAAATAAATATTGATAATAAATAATGAAAATAAGAAACATTATTTTATCCTGCACTTCTTTCAATATAGCTATACACATCGCCTTGTATTGATTACCAATTAACTATGTTTCTGAGAACTATACTTGACACATATAGTCACTCGATTAAAATTTTTCTAAACATTCTTCAGCTTCCAATTATTTACAAAACAATCACTGATTCTAAAACATCTGAATACTATTTACAAATATTCAAACTTTGACCAAGGTTTCTGTCAAATCCGGCGAAGTACAAAAATTTACTTAAAATTTTTCCGAATGTTTTTTCACATATCTACTTTTAAATTATGAAAAAAATCTAAAAATTAGATGCAATTTTTTGATTATTCGAATAAGAAAAATCGCAGCTTTTTCCATAATTTTCATGGTATCGATCAAATAAACTACCCTCTTTCAGAATCCTAATATTAACGTATTATACTCGTAGATTTCATATCAAAAGCCTTGATAGCTTCACTATGACATGTCACAAAAGTATCTTCAAAATGAAGTTGTTCCCTTACATTAAAATGCTTTGTCATTGAGTTTCAAGAAATTGATTTTGCCATTGAGATTAAACTAATGACGTTTTATAAATCGTGATACACAATGAATAAATAAATCATTGTTACATTCTCATCAGAGAAGGTATTAGATTTGTGTAAAATGTGCCCCCCCCCCCCCAGTTTTTGTCAAATGTCCATGTTTAGAGACCCCTTAACCCGAAAAACCTGTTTTTATGCACATTTTGAATATTTTTGATGCCACTTTTTTCAAAATTCAAAAACTCTCTGACCGTATGCGAAACGTTCAACTCGTAAAGATAAAATTGGAAATGAGCAAAGTCAATTTTTGAAAATCCTTTAGAAGTTGCAATAAAATGTTTAATAAAATTTTTTTCTCAATAATGCGCACTTTTTAAACGACACATTGAAACAAGTCTGTTTTAATATCAATTCATGTTATGAATTGTAATAATATAAATTTCTGGAAAAGATATACCATTTGGAGCACAAATTCGAGTGGGAAGCACGAGATACGTGATGAGAATGTATTCGTTAAAGCAGAAGGAGCCTTAACAAATTCGCTCAAGCCAAAGGAGCTTTAACAAAAGAGAATTAACAATCGCCAAATTACTGTTGTCTCCACGGGTGTTTGTGGAAATATGTTTCAATTGGACCTTCAAACACATTCAAGGTTTGTCCTTTGATGTGAAAAAAGTGGTAATTTTCGTATTGTTTTAAATATAAATTGCGTATTTTATTCCCTCAACTATTCTCTACCGTCCACAAAGCTTTTATTGACATTTTTTTATTATTGGAGATTAAACAAATATGTACGGTGATCCAAGATATGAGATGAAGGCTACGTGAGTGTAACTCGCTCGGTTCGAGGTTTGTTGTGTAAACATTTGATTTTATAACATTATGTTTAACTAAAATTATTTCTAAATACCTTATACTGTTGAAGATGATGAAACCTATTTACAATTACAACATTTACTTTTTCGTTGCTTCAATAATGTTGAAAATGTTCTACAATTGGCTTCTTTTTTCAATGAAAAATTTAATACTTGATATTTCAAATTATTTTTTAACCCAGAAAATTAATTTTTTACCTGAAAGAAAAATTATCAACATAATACATTAATTTCCCACAAAACAGTCAAATTTTTTTACGACAAAAAAGAAACTCACTAATAAACTTAAAATTAAAAAAATTAGTTTAATTGTCAACCAATCAGAAGCATATTCGATGTTAGGGTTTCAACTAAGAAAAATTGAACTTTTAACAAAGAATAATTGCGAAAGTTTCTTGGAAATAGAAAAAATATTAAGAATTCGTAAAAAAGGACCAAATTTTCTTAAAAAGGTCATGCTTTTCATAAATCCAAGTAAATAATAAAATCGTGTCAATTTTCTTAAAAAAATGTCCAAAAAATGTAACCAAAAGTATTCTCATAGTAATATGAACTAGATTGTACTTATTTTGATTTATTGTTCGATTAACGTTCATATAATATTACATTAATTTTTTCTATTCAAAAACAGAATTGGAAATAACATAAGTGAAAATGAATCTTTAGAATTTTTTTTTATAATATATTGTATATTATTACACTCACCGACAAAATCAAGCTGAATAATCAAGGTTATAAGAAAGAGACTTCCGGTGAAGATTTTCATTTTTGTATCAACGTGTTGAATTCGCAAGCGTAACAGATAAATTGTTTAAAAAATGACTGCTATTTATAGTGACGACTAATAAGCTTTATTTGGTTAGTTTTGACAATCATTTAAAAACTTACCTAAATTCACCAATAGAAGACTAATCATAACAAAAACAAGGTCTTATGAAGTAAAGAGTACAGGATTTAATTATTTGCTATGTACTTTTCAGATGATTAACGCAGCAGTTCCACATTCATGTTGAAATTAAAATAAACAAAATTTTCTGCAAAATTTGATTTATAATGTTCAAATCAAACAAATAAATTAATAATTCATTCAATATGAGTGAAACATGTTTGGGTTTGATATACGAAATATCTGTAAAAATGTAAAACTGTCGCTCAAATTTTGCAGTATAATTGTTTAAACATTTAAAACTTTTTCCTAAAATTTCAAACAAGAATAGGCTCGTTTTTTGAAAATTATTTAATGTTGCATGATCAAAAAGTTTTCTAGAAAATTTGAGTAAGTTTGAAGAGAAATTCGTATCTTTGGAAAAATAGCATCTTCTTTGGTTAAAAATTCAACTGGCTAAAATTATGTTTTTTCGGTGGAAGATTTGAATATTTGTCTGCAAATTTGACATTATATCATGATTTCAACTGTCCTTTATTAAAAATAAAAAATGTTGTTTAAAATATCAATTATGCATTCAACTTTTTCATAGAAAATACATTTTCTTTGATTACAAATCCAACTGTTTAGTTGAAAAATTAATTTTTCAGTTGTCATTTTGACTTGATATATCTGATTTGATTCATTGTATTATTTAAATAAAAGAAGGTTATCGTTTTGAGTCAATGACCAAATCGATTTTAAATTATGCAGGCAGTGAAACTTGAAGCCACATAATCATTTGCCTACTAAATATTTTGGTTTTCGGAGAAAATAAGACCTCGCGTGTTTCATCATTTTGAGAAAAATACCATTATCGAATAATTATGGCTATTTTTAATTTTAGGGTTCTTTTTTTCTGAAAACATTCTGTTGGGGTTTATTGTACTTTTTCGAAATAATCTAAAAACTTAAAAAATTGGCTCTGGTTATTCTGAAAATAATAACAGTCAATTTTTTCAAAATGCACACTACTTTGGTTTTAAATTTATACTCAATTAATGAAGGATTATTTTCAGTTTCCTTCTGGGTAAATTATTTTTCTGCCCAAGACATTTTTTGTAAAGTTTTAAATATATGGCCTTAAAAACTTTTATGAAAAAAAAACGCCTTACTATACTATTCTGATACCCTTCATCTTTCGCGAGAAAATTCCCAGTGCGCACAAAATTTAGCGATGTCTTTACGACATCGTTACGACATCTTTACGACAACTTTACGACATCCTATGTCCATGTCGTTTCGCTGTCTTTACGATGTCGTAAAGACTTATTTACTTACTTAATGACTTATTTACGATATCGTAAAGACACCTTAACGACATGGACATAGAATGTCGTAAAGTTATCGCAAAGATGTCGTAACGATGTCGTACAGACGTCGCCAAACCTTGTGCCCACTGGGTTAGCAAATGT
>NC_046660.1:9405304-9406491 GCF_010883055.1 Belonocnema kinseyi | reverse complement strand
CCCAGCGATACGTACAGAGCGTGTCATGCAGAAATTGAATAACTAGAATACATGCTGTCTGAATGTCCCGCTCACGTGAGAATTGCCTATCTCTACATGTATAATACAGCCCTGGAAGTATTTTGTTACAGTCTTTGTCGCACACTCGAGGCTTTATAACGTTCTTTATAACGAACTAAATTCGTGATTGAATGTACCCAAAACTTTACCCAAATATTCAGTAGTAACAATTGTCCTTGTGATCAGTGCTCTCGAAAGTGCAAATATATCACTGGTTCGTAACCTTAAATTCATACGCAAATGCTAAAATTTCGCCAAGGCACTTGCGGATACGACGTCAAATCATAGTGTCGCTCTTCATACCTTTTAACTACCTTGAAGCTGTTTATGTTCTCAAAGTATTCTTTCAGTGGATGCTGAAATTCGTAAAATTTATTGAAAAATATTTCGAGCTTATCATGTTCGGAAGGATACACGACCGTGATTTGAGGTTATTCGATGAGTCGGGATGGGTCACAGAAAAGCTTTTTGTTTTCCTTAAATTACCTCTCCCTCCTATCTAGACTATTTCGAGGGTCAAATAGTAACCGTTTTCTGTCAAAAATATTCTACCTGGCGGTCAGCAACTTAGACTTGTTGCAAATGTGATAAAGGATTTGTAGTTTGCAATGAATGACCGAGCCTTGTTGAAGAAATTCTTGCCAGATATTATGTAGTTAATCACATAATGAATGCGAGATGCGTTCTGTCTTTTACAGCTCATCTTTTTGCATTATAGCTTAGTAGAAAATTAATCTATTCAACTGAGGATTTAATTATTAAAAATAAAATTTTCATTTGTTAAATATTTTATAAAAAATTTCTCTTTTACTGTGCACAAGTTATCTTTTTTGGTTGAAAATAGATATCTTTTGCTAAAAACTGAACTTTTTTGTCGTACGTTTATCTGATCCGTTTAAAACTAATTCATTATCGAACGTCCCGTAATATGCGGCTACTTTAATATAGTGAGATGCAAAATTTAATAATAACTTATTTTTAATGACTTAATTTTAAAATCCAGGTTTAGGAATAATTTTATTTTCTAAAAAGTTATAAAATATGTTTTGAATGTATTGGGAAATAAAATTAGCTACTTTTGATTTAAATTCTTTCAATATTAAACAATAATTTTCGGTGTGCCCAGA
>NC_046660.1:9404094-9405204 GCF_010883055.1 Belonocnema kinseyi | reverse complement strand
TAGTAGGCAAATGATTATGTGGCTTCAAGTTTCACTGCCTGCATAATTTAAAATCGATTTGGTCATTGACTCAAAACGATAACCTTCTTTTATTTAAATAATGCAATGAATCAAATCAGATATATCAAGTCAAAATGACAACTGAAAAATTAATTTTTTAACTAAACAGTTGGATTTGTAATCAAAGAAAATGTATTTTCTATGAAAAAGTTGAATGCATAATTGATATTTTAAACAACATTTTTTATTTTTAATAAATGACAGTTGAAATCATGATATAATGTCAAATTTGCAGACAAATATTTAAATCTTCCACCGAAAAAACATAATTTTAGCCAGTTGAATTTTTAACCAAAACTGGTAACGTTGTTTATAAATAGCGCCAGATCTATTGAGTTAATCTACCGTCAAAGTACAGTCAAACCCTTCAACAGCCTTCCCTACTATAGCCGTTTTGAGAATTGACGCCGCGCCACAAGTTGGCGTAACAGGAGCTGCGCGTAGTCTGCGGCCGTCACTCTGGCGAAAACTCAAACGTAAGCAAACAAAATCGGAGCGGGCTATAAAGAGTCAGTTCTCACTCATATTAAATCTGCACCTGTATGCTATACTCTGAGATATATTTTATATTAGTGCACCTACCAACAAATTAAAGCAGGAAAATTGTGGTTATTAGAAGGAGATTTCCGTTAAAGATCTTCATTTTTTCTATCATTTTTTCTATCATTAGAGTACTGCAATAAATAAATGTTATTTTTTGGATTAAACAAAACTTTTCAGAAAAAATTAAACAAAATTTCAAATTATTAAAAACTGTTCTCACAAATTTGAAACAAGAATGTATAAGTCTTTTGTCAAATTGATTCAGACAAAATGGACAATCCTCAGAAATCTGTTTGAATTCCCTCAAGACCGTTAGGAAAATATATTTATATATTATAAAAAAAAAGTTTATCTTTTTGGTCAAAAATTCATCTGTTTCGCGAAAAATTAATATTTTCCGTTCACAAAATTTAACTACTTTGTAGAATATTCTTCTATTCTAGAAAAAATGTCATCGTTTTTTGGTTAAAAATACAACTGGTAAACATCAATGTTAGTCAGTTTAGG
>NC_046660.1:9402085-9403994 GCF_010883055.1 Belonocnema kinseyi | reverse complement strand
ATTTTTCACAAAAAATAGAGTATCTAACTTTTCAGTTTAAAAAATTCATTTTAACCAAAAATGAAACCAATTTTTTTTTAAACATAAATAGGCAACCAATGAAATAAATTTCCAATTGCAGACTTTTCAACAACCACAAAAAATTAACTTTGAAACAAGAGTAGTCGGAAAAGTATCTTGGAAATTAGAAAAACAAATATAAATAGGGATTCACTTTTCAAAAATTCGCGACATTTTCGATAAAGAGCGCTAAATCTATTAGTGTAATATACTTTTTATCCATTGTTCGATTGAAGGTTAAGTAAAACAAGAGTTTTCCTTTGTATTTAAAAATAAGAGGGGATAAGCTTGAATGTGACATAACATTTTCAGACAATGGTTACCAAAATTTCATACATTGTCACACATTTTAAAAATTACACGTACGTTATGGATGGATATTCCCTGATTATAGTAGATCCGTTACATCCATGCTGTACTTTCCAACCCGGTTTTGTGCTGGCCCAAACTGCCAAGTACCCAAATCAAAGCGACGTAAGAGAGTTTCGACTGCGAACCCCAGATTGAAGATTACATCATGCAAATACTAAAATATCCTGTCCACATGTCAAGAATTTCCATCTAATATATTGTATATAATTGCACTTACCAACAAAATCAAGCGGAAATATAAAGGTTGTGAGAAGGAGACTTCCGTTAAAGATCTTCATTCTTTCGTATCCACGGGTTTCATTCGTAAACGCGACTGACGAATTGTGAACAAAATGACGGCTTTTTATACTGTGAATTATTAAGTTTAAACAGGAAAATCGTGATAATTATTAAAATATACCTAGCAGTGATAATATATAAACTCACACTATTGCTCGCCCGCCATAGGATCGACAAGAGTAATTTAGTGATTATAAATTCTCTTTTGTTAAGGCTCTTTCGGCTTTGACGAACACATTGTCATCACGTATCTCGTGCTTCGCACTCAAGTTTATCCCTGAAACGGTGGCACGCCAGTTGGCCCGCGGAAAATTGGTGCGCGCGACAATTGATCTGTTGACAATTGACCGTTAAAAATTGATCCGTGAGACAATGAATGTAATAATTCACACAACAACCGATAAACGTAATGGTAATGAGTATTTTGATTGTACTTTTTTTTTTAAGCATGATACATGTCTGAGTTTCATCTGCTCGTTATTATTTATATACTTTATGAAAAAGGATTCTCTTTAAATGAACTTAAGAGGATTGTGGCATGTTTATAAAATTTAAAAAGTTTGAAGCATTTCCTCATAACAATCATTGTTACCAATGTCGAAGTATTACATACAATTTAAGTGGAATATTCCCCGTTCCCTTTCCAGATTCCAAGTATTGTCGCGGATGAATTATCGCGGCTGAATTCTCGCGGATAAATTGTCCAGGGATCAATTGTCGCGCGGATCAATTGTCGCGCGGATCAATTGTCGCGGATCAATTGTCGCGGATCAATAGTCGCGGGTCAATTGTCGCGGATCAATTGTCTACGGGCTAGTTGCCGTGCAGCCCCTGAAACTGTAGATTATTCCCATAAATGTATATTATTATAATTCATAACGTGAATTGGTTATTAAACATTTTGTTGCAACTTGTCGTTTTTTAATAAACTGAATTTGCTCATTTCGCATGTTCTTTTCATGATTTAAACTCCAATTATACGGTCTACTGATCAGTTTTACCGTTCTTTAGCTTCTAACGGTGCCCCTGATCTTGGTGACCCAGACCTTAACAGCAAATTTTCTACCGAATGGTGTTATACGTCGCAGTTGTGTTGACCTATTGCGTCCTCGGCTTGCGGATAGAGGGTCCCCGTACCAAGGGTTTCTGCTGAATATGGTTAAAAAAATAAATAGGCAGTCGCGGACAATTGTCCAGG
>NC_046660.1:9399047-9401985 GCF_010883055.1 Belonocnema kinseyi | reverse complement strand
CCTATTGCGTCCTCGGCTTGCGGATAGAGGGTCCCCGTACCAAGGGTTTCTGCTGAATATGGTTAAAAAAATAAATAGGCAGTCGCGGACAATTGTCCAGGGGTAGTCCTGAAGGAATAAACCCCCAAGAGGAGGTGTGAAAACTGTGCCGAAAGCTAAATGGCACCTGGGTGAGGTGTCTAGAACGGTGACTCTGTGATACCGGGCGACATCTCGGAGTACGCAGCCTTATCTTTGCATGCGGGGCTCTAAAAGGATGAACGAACCCCTTTCCCTAGCTTCTCGTGGGAACGACAATGACAACACCAAACATAGTTGTAGTAAATGTGGTTAAAATCAACAGAATTCGCAGGGACCCCGACCATGGGTCGGCCAACAATGCCGACCACTCAAGCGCTGGGGGAGCCAATGAAAATGGATTTAATGCAATGGATCGGCGGAATCTCGTGACCTTTAGGTGGACGGAGCGACTGAATCAAGACTTGCTATACTGCTACGCTGCGAGTGCGGCCCTTGAACGGGATTACATGGCAAGGCTGCATGTTCTGTGGTGCGAGAAACACCCGGAGCTACCGCAGTTTTCGCAGCAACGTCTGCGAAACCATGCCAATAGAGGAAGAGCGATGCTTTATGACCCGAAAAACATCAACACCAATGTTTCTCTCAAGCCTCAAAGTATAGCTGAAATAGATGATGAGCTTCGTGGACATTTTTCCGAAGAATCCGACCTCTAGGCTATCAATTATTGTGTGTATAATGCAACGATAGCTTTGGCCGATACGAACCGTAAAACAAAACCAACGATTGATCATGAGACCAAAAGACGAATGCATCAACTTGCCATACAGATAGGCTGGGCGAGACAGTAAGCGTCCCGCATTTAGTGTGCGATTGACTACGTCACATCTGGCAGGAATTTTACCGCCAAGGTACGAAATTTCGCACACGAACTCCGAACCCGTTATCACACACTTAACAAGTCAAAGCTGCTGACCATTAGGCAGCATATTCTTGAGAGAATACGGATACTATCTGACACAAGGAGAAGTCTAGAGCGGATGGAGAGGTGGGTTAGAGAAAATCAACAGTTTCTCTCTGACCTATTTTGACTCTTTCAAGACCCTCCAGTTACTGTCAACCACCCACCCAAACCAGAGGAGGTCCAAGTATTTTGGAGAGAAGCCTAAGAAGTGCAGCATAAACTGGACGAAGACTCAGAAAATATCAATAGCTTCAAGGAGCTGTGTGATGCCCTCATTACACCTGATGAATAATGTCCACCCATAACTACCTAGGAGGTGAAAAAAGTATTAATAGGGATGAAGAACTATTCCGCACTGGGACCAGATTGTATCAAAACCTTTTGTTCGAAGAAGTTTCCTTCAACCCATCAGCATTTGGCCCGTAATTTCACCTCATATTTAGAGTCGGAAGAGCAGATTACGGAATGGTTCGTGGAAGGATGCACAATACTCCTGGTGAAAATAGGCAACTTAGCTGACTCGAAGAATTACAGGCCAATCACTTGGTGGAACATACTGTACAAGATATTCACAGGTATCCTAAATGAAAGGATTGTTCGGGCAATTGAAACTATGTGGCAAGAAATGTATGAACAACGAGGCGCAAAGAAAGGCGTAGCCGGATGTCGGGAAGACCTCCTCATTGATAGATGTGTCTGCAAAGATGCAGAATTCTACCAACATGACCTATCGATGGCCTTGATTGATTATTGGAAAGATTTCGAATCGACCTTTACTATCTCATCTGGAAAAAATCGTGTGACAACTAACAGGATCACCTTTCAGAGAGGTGTCTTTCAAGGCGACATAACGAGCCCACTCCTCTTTTGCCTTACATTATTGCCACTATCTTTAGCACTTTGCCACTTAGACGGGTAGTTGTGCGGCAAACCTGCAGATCGAAAGTACAAGGTAACTTATGTATTTTACATGTAGGATCTTAAGATCTATGCTAAAAACAAAGAGCAACTACATCTAGCTCTAGGGATTGTCGAACGATATACTGAGGAAGTTAGAATGGAATTTGGGTGAGGTAAATGCGCCAAGGTTTATTTGAAGCAAGGAAAATCTAATGGCATCCTTAAAGATCCTGAGCTTGCTGATAGAAGCGCTATACGACACCTTTGCGCAGGAAAGACTTATACATACCTAGGCGTGCCACATAGCCGCATTAAGGATGTGACATTTATAAAGGATACTCTCTGAAGCAGATACAAACGTCTCATCCGGCAGATTTGGTCTGCCAAACTGTCAGCGAGGAACCTTAGCTGGTCGAAAGAAGCACTATATGACACCTTATTGCTAGAGAGACCTACAAATATCTGCGCTGACCAAGAGCACATTATCTGCAACGAAATTGCTTGCCGTCGCGGTATTACTCTAATCATTTAGAGTAGTTACATGGACGAAGAACGAGCACAGATCCTTTGATATCATAAGAAGAAAGGTTATGCTCATGAACGAAAGCTTGCATCTTAAGTCTTCTGTTCCGCGACTGTGAATTTCACACCGTTAAGGTGGTCGCGGAATATTGAGTCTTGATTGTCTTCACAACAGGATTCTTCTGGGAACAGCACATAGAGTCGTAAATAAAAGAGACCGTCGCCACATTTTTAGTGAAGATATTCCTGATAATAGTTGCAGGGCGTGCTATGCACACCCCGAGCATTTAGCTCACATACTATCTAGTTGTCAAACGCATGAGGGAACAACCTACATCCAAAGGCACAATGCGACATCAAGAGTACTTTATTAACATCTCTGTCACTCCTACGGCATTAACCTTAATATCGCTCCTCTGAATGCTCCTAGGGAAATTGAATCAATTGTCGAGAAGCGGAAGTGCCGCATATATCGTAACTTTATAATCTTGACAATTGTTTTTGTTACAAACTCGAGGCCAGACGTGGTTTTTT